>NC_057806.1:47988892-48012554 GCF_018294505.1 Triticum aestivum | reverse complement strand
GGGGGTGTTGGGGTTGATTAGGCACCATTTCAAGTTTAAAAGAAATTTAAACATGATGCACATGTTCATCCAATCCTAATGCATGACTAAAAGCAGGGATGTGACAAATTGATAACAAAATGAAAACGACAATTCAATTGTTTGTGCAGGTGTACAACATGGATTAAGGAAAATGTGGAATATGACACGTTCACATGCATTTTGGCAACAAGTGCACTTTTGGAGGGGAAAAAACAGGTAGCCCCCGTGCCTCCCACGATTTTTGTTCCATGTATTTCGCCACAAATATTGGAGGAAAAAATAAAAATGTATTTTCCCCTCAAAAAACGACTTGGGAACAAAATTTGAAGTAACCATATTTAGCTACTCTGTGGAGGTTGTCCCCCGTGGGGAGATTCGATCTACCTCTCCTTGATTTTAAGGTGAGTTCAAGGTGAACGTGATGGTGAGAGGCTGAAGAAGGAGTTTTGTGCGTTTATAACAACCTTTGTTTTAGAACTGTATAATAATAAATGAAAGAGAATATGTGAAAAACAAAAAAGAAAAAGGATATGCGTACATGATGGGCCAGCCCAACCATCTACAGGGACGCGTGGTCCAGCACGCGGGTGAGGTTCGCCTGGGACAGCCCAACAAAATTTGGCCCAACGCTGAGATGCACTGGGCGCAACTGACGGGTGGTGGGAGTTTAGTCCCACCTCGCCAAGCGAGACGCGCATGCACCTACTTATATACGCGGCTGAGACACCAATTGCATGAGCCTCTCTCACTGAAACAACAAGTTCCCTATCCACTTCTGTGTATGCCCTATGGGGCCTACTAGCAGGAGAAATCAACGTCTCACGGGCTTGCATCCTGGCCCATATGGTTGTCGGGTTTCTAGTCGTATGCAGGCCGTGGCGTTTGATATCTCTTGTTAGTTGGTGGGCCTTTTATTTTCCGAATCACCCAATTTTTTTCAACACAGTCACATCCATGTAATAAACATGATTATCAAAGAAAATTCAGCAATAATGAAGTTTACACTGTCTCCTTAGGGTAAAGTCAGAGGTATGTACCTGAGTTTCACTGAGCCACTTTAAATTATATAAAATTCTAAAAAAATGGAAAACTTTCAAATTCCATCTATGTTTATGAAAAGATCATGTGTACAAAATTTCAGGTGATTTGGATGTGGTTGAAAAAACCACCTTGTTAGAACAACTCGCTTAAGTGAGACCAAACGGTCCGTTTGTAATGAAGTGATTTTTTTGACCATCTCCAAAATAACCCCAAATTTGTTGTACATGATGCCATAAATGTAACAAACAGGATATCCAAAAATAAAACTCAAAATTTTTAGGTTTACACTGTCCCCTTATGAAAAATTTCGTGGTAAGGCAAGTGAGGTACCTCATGACCATAGCCATGGCATCCATTGTTCAAATGGCCTCAAACCGTCCCTCTTTACCCAAGTTGACCCACACCATCCATCCACCCTTGAACCCACCTCAGTTTGTTAGTTCTCCAACTAGTCCCTCCCTCCGTAAGCCAAGCATGTCAAAGCGACACACGGCTACCCGTCTTGCACACCGAGATTGGGCATCATGCACTAGTGCCAGCAAACATGTCCAACTGAGCATCTTTGCCCATCGTGGACACTACCGCATGGCTACATCGAGGTGGCTAGCGGTGCATGTTGTCGGCTTAGTTGGCTAAGGGTGCATGATATGGGTCAACATGAATTTTATTGCATCAGATCTAGATTCCCCTGTCCGGTACCGGATGCCAGAGGCCCGGAGCAGCACGTGCATGGTACAAGAATCTGCATGGTCGCTGGCGGAGCTTGGATAAAACAAATTTGACCTAACTGACATGTGGTAGGTGCATGCTGAAATTCAATATTTAGGAATTGTTAAGAAAATAAAAACGACAATTCAATTGTTTGTATAGGTGACACGTTCACATGCAATATGGCAACTAGTGCACTTTTGGAGGGGAAAAGAGGTGCACTCGTTCCACCATGCCTCCCACGATTTTTCTTCCATGTATTTCGCCACAATATTGGAGGAAAAAATAAAGTGATTTTGCCTCAAAAAACGACTTGGGGAGAAATTCTCAACTAACCATATTTAGCTACTAGCTGGAGGTTTCCCCCCGTGGGGAGATTCGATCTACCTCTCCTTCATTTTAGGGTGCGTTCAACGTGAACATGATGGTGAGAGGCTCAATGTGGAGCTTTGTGCGTCTACAACACATTTGTTTTAGGAAAAAAAATAAGCACCTTATAATGTGAAATTATAAAATCCTTATTAAAACATGCTAAAACCCTTATTTTAAAAAACTTGTTTGTCTTGCCAGATAAAACAAACATAAAATTATGGGGATCATTTATTGCGTGGCCTTCCCCCTCCCCTCCCTCCCATATTCGAGACATTTACCGCATTTCTAGGGTTGTAACATCGAAAGTTCAAGATCTACGGCGGCCACATGAAATCATAGCAAGGATTGGGATGAAAGCCCCATGTTAAGCTCTTTGGTCCATATATGCACCATATGCTACCAAAGGGAGGGGTGGCCTCGACGCCGTTCTCTAGGCTATGATGCTCATCATCTGTCGTTATAACCATGCAAATTATCGAGGGGCCGAAAATTCACGGGACCTAGCGCAAGTGTAATCATACGACCCCTAGAGGGTGTGCTAAAACATCGAGAGCGGCATGCGTAGGCCCTCACGTAGGTTGTGGGCAACTGGGGCCATATCCCATGCTGGATCAAGCCACAGAGTGGGAATGCGTCCGTCCTGTGAAGGGAGTGCGGGGCCCGTTCCTTCATTTGCCTCAAATATCGGTGCCGCATGATGTTAGACCTAGTAACCAAGGACCGTCCCGTGCATCGCACTCAGCTGGAACCACAACATGCATGCACACATGGCCACATATGAGTCTACACGGCGGGGATGCATGGTTAGGGAGCTGGCACAAGTGTCGCGGGTCATGTGTCTAGGTGCTACTCCACTTGGGTCTAAACAGCGGGGGTGCATGGTTTGGATCTAGCTACCGAGAGGTAACGCGCCCGGTTTGTGCCTAGGCGGTGCATCATGGGGCTGGCGTGGTCTCATCATATCACCCATGAAGGGTATGGTCAAACAACGAGAGGGGCATGCATAAACCCTCACACGGGGTAAGTGTAAACGAGGCCATATCGCATGTTGGATATAGCCAATGGGAGGGAACAAGTCCGGCATGCGGACGGTGTGTGGGGCTCGTTCCTTCACTTTCCTCAAACTTCGGTGCAGCTTCATGTGGGCCCTAACCACAAAGGCCCGTCCCGTGCATCACACTCACCTGGACCCAGATCGTGCAAGCACACTTGGCCACGTAGACACACACCGATAAACCTTGACAATAGCTAGGGTTTAATAATTATCCATTCATTTTACCTAATCGGTACAACATAGCTAGCGATGAACAAAAAAGCTAGTAGATGCCATGTGAAATTAAATGTGCCAACTGTCCCTTCTAGTATTTTTTTCAGTAGTTCTCCCTTCTAGTATTTAGTAGTACCGCGCAAAACAAAAAAATGTCCCTCCTATTTTGCTGTTTTTTTAACACACTATTTTGGTGTTCGGTTTATGTTGCCACGTTTGTGGACCGACATTGTGCACTTTTTCTTTTACTTGGTTGGTTGATTGGTTGGTTCGGGCAAATATCTGGGTGTGCACGACGCCGTATACGTGCATGTTTGTACCTAAATTTAAAAAGTGACGAATTGTGCGCGGCCTTGACCTCTTTCTCCCAATCAAACTGAATTTTCACTCCCCAAATCTCGCTCCTGCCTCCAGCGCTCAATCGCCTCTGCATATCCACCCACGTCTTCATCGCCGCCCATTACTCGCCGCCGCCAAAAAGCCCACATTCTTGCCGGCGAGGATGATCCTACCTGCCGGGAGAGGGTGCGTGGCTGGTGCGCTCCGTGCGGTGGATGTGGACCCCATGAAGGAACTAGTCGACAAGGACGTCGTCACCACTGATTCGCAGCCACAGCTAGTCCAACACAGCACCAACGACGACGAATCAGTTAGTGTCTGCAGATATTAACCCTAGAATTTGCCTTCTCGAGGTTAACCCTAGAAATTGCTCTCTTGTTATTCCTCGCTATTCGTATAGACAATCGTACTGTTCGCCTTTTTTTGATTAATCGTACGGTTATTAGTCCTAGGGGTTGCAAATTTAGACGAATGGATCATTTGTATTCCATTTTATGCCTGTCTTTCATATAACCAAACTTTTAGGAAACCAATACAAAGAAAACACAATCTATTACCTGCCTTTGATATAATGTACAATTCGCTGGCACGAGATTTTTTTTCTTCTAATACCAGATTGCAGATTTGGAAGAATGGGAGAACTACCTATAGCTGAGGGAAGCTTTCAGAAAGAAAATCTTCAAGTGGCTCATGGCTGCAAAGATTGTGTACCGGCGTAACGGTCTCTATAAATGCCCGTTCTGCAGGAAAGAGAACCAGCATTCCAAAACCACAGCAATTGCATCTTACAGAAAGAGGTGGCATCTTAAGGCAAAACCTGCTGAGTTGGCCAATAAATTGGGGAGGGTGAAGATCTAAAAGCATATAGTCATGTTTGTTTTTTGTGTTCTATCGACACCAAATGTAAAAAATATGGGCCCACATGAACAAGTATCAATCTTTATCTCCTTAGACGGTCAGTCCCACATTGGCCAACATGAACAAGTCTTGATCTCATTGGACTTACATCCTGGCAAAATTCGGTGTCATTCTGAACCTGCTTCATGGGAGGCCTTTCGGGACAGGAAGGGTCTGTCTCGAAGCATGTTTTTATCGACATCCTTGAAGTGGACCAACAACCTTGTACCAACATGACTAGCATCATTGCCAAGTTTCATAGCTTTTTGACATTGTAAGGATTATCTAGGGCTTTCGCGTCGATAAATCATACTAATACTTACGTTTTTTTTCTGCGCCTGTTCTTTTTCTGCGCTCGAGGGTGGGCTGCCATGCATCGTGTCATTGGGCTGTGTAAAGAAGCCCACCCGTTGGACCGACGATGTCCTCCGCTGTTGCATGCGCCCGAGCGAGCCTACGTTGCATGCGGTTGCATGCATGCGTCCGCTTCAGCCTACGTTGCATGCGTGCACATACGCGAAGGAGCACACGCCGCAGAGCCGTCCCCGGTTGACCCGACCGACGGCACATAGGCCAACACTTAAACTTCGCATTTTGATTCACACTACAGTTTCCCACGCGTGTACACTCCCGATGCCGCGGTGGGTGGAAAATTTGTTCACATTTGACCCCATTACTGGCACGATGGCTATTTAAGCCACCTATCATGTTCCTCTTCCTCTCACACCCTTCATCCATCTCCCATACTCTCCCACGTGCATTTTGCGCCTGCCTTTCTTCTTCACCATAAACAGCCCCAAGAACCAGCCCGCCGCAGCCATGCAGTACACCGGGCCAACCTACCGCTTCCCCCCCACCGTGCCGGAGATGCTCTACCCCGCCGGGGTGTACGTCGAGAGCACCCTTCGTGTGTGGGCGATGTCAAGGTGGAGGGGCGCAAGGGGGCTCACCGACTTCTTCCTTCGGGCCGGCTACGGGCATCTCCCTCGGGGATCTCCAAGGATGTACCGAGTCGAGGAGGTCATCCACAACGGGGTTGTGGTTGCTATCCTTACCCACTTCACTAACCCCTTCAACGCATTCTACCTCCTCAGCCGCGTGTTCTGGTGTGGCTGCGAGTTCATAGCTTTCACCACCCATAACATCTTCACGGACTACGACAACATCTTCCCCACCGACGAGCACATGCACACTCTGCTATACCCCATCAACAACACCGCGGAGGAGCAGTGAAGGGCGCCCGGAGGAGGAGCAAGGAGGAGCCTGGTGGAGAAGCGGCGGCCATCTATCTATCTATCTATCTATCTATCTTTTTTAGCTAAAAATCTATCTATCTATATTTGACTTGGTGTTATTTAAGTTGTAAGCGTACTATTAATTCATGTTGTGGGCTTTGGTTGGCCCGAATTATCTATATTTATTATATAAAGTTTTACAGTGGTTGGGCTTTTTTGGAACTGTTTTAATCTCTGGCATTTTAGTCATAGGAAAAAATTGTCTCAAAAAAACTCATAGGAAGAAAACAATCACGCGCTGCCCCTCTCATCCAATGCAGAACCGCCGCCCCTCTCATCCAATGCAGAACCGCCGCCGCCATCGTCCTTCCCCTCACCCATCGCCATTATAACCGCGACATCTCCTCCCTCTCCTTCTCCTTCTCGCGGCCGCAACTTTGCTCGTCTCCTCTTCCACATCCCACGCCCTTCTTCCATCCACGCAAGAACCTTGATGGAGGAGCAGATCGCCGGCGGCGAGAACGCCGACTTCATGGAGATCGCCGGCGGCGACCAGGTAAAGATGGCCAGGTTGATGGAGATCCGTTCTTGGTTTAACAACATAAGGCAGTTGCACTGTACGACAAGGGCCACTTTGAGGGAAATGACATCCAGGGAGAAGAAAAAGCTTTTTCCCCCGCCCGCACAACCGAGGCACGACATCGAGATCCTCCCGTGGGTGATGGAGCAGGCCAATTTGTCCAGCCCGTGGGACAGGCGCAGGTGGTGGGCGTTCAGATCCAGGGTAGAACATCCACTGGATCAGGAACCCACGGTGCACGAGGTGCCATTGCAGATTGTGGAGCCTCCAACCGAGTCGGAGATGACTCCGAAGCGCAAGAGGAGGAGGACAGTGGTCGCGACATCGCTTCCCTGCCGTTCTCCATGCTTCCCTCACCGCTTCCCTCGTCTGAACGGTGGTGGTACCGTTGTTTAGGGTAAGCTTCCCCACTCCTAATCTTCCTACGGCTCGTGCTTACAGTTGCGGTGGTAGTGATTGAGTACATGCTTTTGGGGGCTGGATTATGATGTATATGAACCCTATGCTAAATTTGTACTGTTGTAGTGGTAGTATTTGATGTTCACCTGCACTTCTACTCCAAAAATTTGTTATGTGTCTTTCTATTATTAAGTGCTTGATACTATATTTGAACCTTTTTTTGAGTTGTTGATTTCTTTTTGGTAGAGCTACCAGCTCTTATGGAGATGCTCATGTTGTATGTCTTGTTCTCCATTATTTGTACTTAGCATTTTGTGCAATTAGATGCCATGACAAGCCATGTAGCATATTTATTTATTGCCTCCAACATGCCATCATTTTACTCTGTGCATCTCAGCAAGTATAAATCTGTCAGCTATAAAACTTTGCGAATTTGCTTGATGGTTCCCACTAAACTATAAACCCCCCTTTTGTTTTCAAAGTAAGCCACTGACATCCGGGTCCCACGACAGTCACGCACACACAAATGCTCCCAGTCATGTGGCCCCTGGCCCACTGGTCATCCTCTATGGCTAGCCAACCTCCGTGTGTCTCTACCAATAACAGCAGCCCTTTCCGTTATAAAACTATGCAACTTTGCTTGAAGGTTGCCACTAAAAATATAACTTCTATGGCCATGCTTCCTAAAATTTATTTGCATTATGTTGTCAATACTTTCATGCCATGCCTTTTGTTGCTATGACAAGTTTATGTTGCATGGTAAAATTTTACTCTAAAGTGGCCATGTTAATATAATTGTTTGATGTTAAAAGTAAGTTGCACTTGTGAGCTTGGTTTTGTTTGCTTGTTGTAACCATCATGTCAACACTGTTTGTCATTATAACTGTTTCAACATAACTGTAATTTTCACTAAGTCCTAACCTGTAACAGCAACTTTGCCATTCGTGTTTCGCATGAAAAAAAACTAGAGTTCACAAGGCTGGAGACCTGGAGTTGTGAGGCTAGGAGGCTGATGGCGCTGCTACTGGCTGATCCTTCTTCTTCCAGCTTTTGTTCCTCCTTTTCTCTCTACTCGTTGGATTCTTGGGCTACATCCCTATGTGCTGTTAATGTATTAAGTTGATCCTTTGAATTTATTGTACCAGATTTAATGTGGAAGTACCTTAATCTCTATGAAAGAGATGTTGGTTCTATGACTGATAATTTCTAGGAGCATGCTTAAATTCAATATTTAGGGATTTTTTTGACTTGTTTGGATTGCTTACCACATGTGTCACGTGGTCAATATGTAGGGATTATTAACATATGAAAACAACAATTCGATCGCCTATGTAAATGTGTACAACATAATTTTCAAGATAAATTGAAACATGACACGTGAACATGCAATTTGCCAACAGGTCCAGTTGTAGTAGAAAAAGACAGCATGTGCATGTATCCAACCGTGCCTCCTACGATTTTGTTCCATGCTTTTGTCGCCACATGTCTTTGGAAGTAAAAAAATATAAGGTGATTTTCACATAATAAACCGTTTTGGAGAGAAATTTGCAACCAACCAAAAATATCTACTGCGTGCAACTTGGCCCCCATGGGGAGATTGGATCGACTCCTAGATTATAGGGTGAGGCCATCATGATCGTGAGAGAAGAAATCTTTTTTTCGAGGGAAGGTAGGAATTTTGTGTGGTTACGAAATGGACCTTATTGTAATTAAGAAAATTATTATTTAACAGAAACCTTGCTATTTTCAAGCCATTATAAAAATAACTAAATTGTTTTGGCAAAAAAAAGTTGATTATGGGTTAGTTCGTTTTGTGGACACGTACGTGTAGTGGTGCATGATGTGGGCCCAGGTGGCTCTAGGTGCATGCAGTGTATCATGCTGGCTAGGGGTGCACAAGGTAGTAACCTGGTGAATCGGGGTGGAAGTCTTGTGCTAATTCTATTTTGTGGTGTGCGACATATGAGTCTACCCGGGGGGAATGCTTGGGCTTGGGGGCCGGTGTAAGTGGTGCGGGTCTACTGCGTAAGTGGTGCGCCACATGAGTCTAGACGGCAGGGGTGCATGGTTTGGATCTAGCTACCTTGAGGTAACGCATCCGGTTTGCGCACTGAGTGCGGGCCCGTTCCTCCGTTTTCATCGGTGCTTTCTCTCGGGTCAACGGAGAACAATCCAAACGTGCATGCTAGGTCCCGGCCTTTCTTGGGTCCCGTGTGCCATATTCGGGACAGTTGCCGCATTTCTAGGGTAGTATCATCAGGAATTCACGATCTATACCGCGGCCACATGAAATCGTACCAGGGAATGGGGTAACAATCACATGCTAAGCTCTTTGGTCCATATATATGGGCCATGTGCCACCAAAGAGAAGGGCCGCCTCAGAGCCATTGTCCATTGAGAGGAAACGAGTCTGGCCTATGAACGGTGTGCGGGGCATGCCCCTTCATCTGCTCAGAACTCCGTGGCGCAAGATGTGGACCCTAGAAACTAAGGCTCGTCCCGTGCACCGCACACCAACTGGACCCACACCATGCATGCACACGTGGCCAAGTAGACACTCACCGGTCAACCTTGACAATGTATACAAGACGCATGCGCACTCATTAGCCATCTAGCACACAACCATGCACACCTAGCCAGCTTCACTCAAACCGTGAACCATTTTCTAGGTTCACCCACACCATCCATCCATTATTGACCCCTCCTCGGTTCATTGGACCTCCGACACGAGTCCCTTCCCTAGGCATTTCAGGTATGTCAAAGCAACACGCGACTACACATATTGCACATCGAGATACGACATCATTCACTAGTGCCAGCCAAAACTATGCACCTGAGCATCTCTACCCATGATGGACACTAGCGCATGGTTAGGATCGAGAAGCCTAGCAGCACATGATGTCGGCCCGATTGGTTGGGGGTGCATGACATGGGTCCAGATGAAATGCATGGCATCGCATGGATCCACATTCCCCTGCCCAATACCAGACAGCGGGCATATACCAGACGAATCCAAGCGGTCGCTAACGAAGCTTGGAAACCATGTGTTATGTGCATGCTGAATTTCAATATTTAGGAATTATTAAGATACGAAAACAATAATTCAAGCGTCTATGTAAAGGTGTACAACATAGTTTTCAATAAAAAATGAAACATGACACGTGCACATGCAACTTGCCAACAAGTGCACTTGTAGTACAAAAATATAACATGTGCACGTATCCCACCATGCCTTCTACAATTTTTGTTCCATGTTTTTTCGCCACATATCTTTGGAAGGAAAAACAAAAGAATGTGATTTTCCCATAAAAAACCGAGATGGCGAGATGGTTGCAACCAACCAAGATAGATAGTGCGTGGAAGTTGTCCCCCGTGGGGAGATTGGAACGACCACTCCTAGATTATAGGGCGAGGCCACCATGAACGTGATCGTGAGAGGGTGAAGAAGGATTCATTTTTTTGAGGGAAAGGAAGTAATTTTGTGGGTTTACAAAAAGGAATGCACCCCTTTTTGAGGGACAACAAATGCACGTTATAATGTGTAATTAATGAAATTATAATTTAACATAAACCTTGCTATTTTCAAGCAATTTAAAAACAACTTACTTGTTTTGGCAAAAAATGTTGATAATGCGATAGTCCATTTTTTGGACACTTACATGTAGTGGTGCATGTTGTGGAAATCGGGGTGGAAGTCTTGTGCTAAGCTATTTTGCCGGGTGCGGCATATGAGTCTACACGGGGAATGGTTGGCTTGAGGCCGGCGTAAGTGATGTGGGTCTAGTGTCTAAGTGGTGCACCACGTGGGTCTAGACGATGGGGGTGCATGGTTTGGATCTAGCTACCTTGAGGTAACGTGTCCGGTTTGCGCAATGAATGCGGGCCCGTTCCTCCATTTTTGTCGATGCTCTCTCTCGGGTCAACGGAGAACAATCCAAAAGCGCATGCAAGCTCCCGGCCTTTCTCGGAGCCCGCGCTTGCCATATTCGGGACATTTGCCGCATTTCTAGGGCAGTATCCTCGGAAATTCAGGATCTATACCGCGGCCACATGAAATCACAGCAGGGATTGGGGGTGACAGTTCCATGCTAAGCTCTGGTCCATATATGTGCCATGTGCGACCAATGGGCAGGGCCGCCTCAGAGCCATTGTTAAGGGCAAAAAATGTCGGGTCTCGTCTGCCGCCGCTATAATCCGTGCAAATTCATGAGGGATCCGAATTTCTTGGGACCTTTCGCGGTGTGGGTGTGGTCGAACATCGAGAGCGGCACGCATAAGCCTTCACATAGGTTGTGTGTAAACGAGACCAAAACACATTCCGGAGCTAGCCATCGAGAGGGAACAAGTCCTGCTTGTGGACGAAGACCGGGGCCCGCCCCTTCATCTGCTTCAAAACTCTGTGTCGCAAGTTGTGGGCCCTACCCACCAAGGCACATCCCGTGCGCCGAGCGCAAACTGGATCCACACCATGCATGCATGCATGGCCACGTAGACAACCACCATTCAACCTTGACAATGTACAGATGACGCATGCGCACTCATTAGCCATGTAGCCCCCCAGCCATGCAAACCTAGCCACCTAAACTCAAACCATGCACCGTTAGCCAGGTTGACCCACACCATACATCCAGCACTGACCCCACCGCGGTTCGTTGGACCTTCGACGAGTCCCTTCGGTATGCCAGGCATGCCAAAGAGACACGCGACTATACATATTGCACACCGAGATCCGACGTCATTCACTAGTGCTAGCAAACCTGTCCTCATGAGCATCTCTGCGCATGGTGGACACTAGCTCGTTGTTTGGATCGAGAAGGCTAGCGGCGCATGTTTTGGCCCGGTTGGCTCGGGGTGCATGATATGGGTCCAGACGAAACACATGGCATCGCGTGGATCAACATTCCCCTCCTCGGTACCGGACATCGGATATATGGCAGACGAATCCGCGCGGTTGCTAACGAAGTTTTGTCACATCCATTTTCCATTCCATTGTTTGTAAAGTTTTACAACATATTTTAGGACAAATATAAAACATGACACGTGTAGATGAAACAAGCCTACAAATTCAGTTGTCCCACTGTATGACTTTGTTCTGTGTAATGAGGGAGCAGTTGCATTACACAATTTTTTGAAGGGAAGTTGCATTACTCCTAAATCATGGTTGTGCACGATCGGGCTACTCATTCTAGTGAGAAGTGAGAAGTTACGTTTTGACGTGGCAAGACGTGGTGGTGTGAACAACGCACGGGGAGGTGTGAACGTGGCAACAACTCCTTTTGACTGCCCACGACTAAATCGGCGGCTCCGCTTCCCCATAGCACGCTCCGCTTCCCCATTAGCATTTATCTCATCGCCGCCGCCCTCTTCCCGTCCTCTTCCCCATCTACAAATTCGAGGGTTTTCTCCTCCCATGCCTCACCACTCGCCTGCCCACCCCGCCGCTGCTCCCTTCCCGCTGCTACACCTCCGCTGTCGAGATGCCCAAGCGCACCATGGGAGGGAGGGCCGACGCCGGGGCCGACGCCATGGCGCACAAAGCATCCAAGCGCCGTGCGAAGCTGCACATGGAGAAACCCCTCCTTGCCGGGGAGGGGTCCAGCCGGCAGCAGGGCGGCCGTGACATTGTCGACCACGTCCAGGCTCCGGTGCAGGTGTCACCTACGCCGGAGCAGGTGACTCCTCTGCCACGCCATCTGCCTCCTCTGCCGCAGCCCGTGGTCAACGTCGATGGCGACGACGACGAAGAAGAAGAGGTCAGTCCTATTTTAGGAAACATCCTAGGTTTCCTTGTTCAGTCCCTTATCTATTTTTGGGCATGGCTAGGGTTTATGCTTTTCTTCCATCTATGAAATCCGTAATTAGATTCGTTAGATCAGGTAGGTTTGGTCCACATGGGTGCATGGGTGTGGGGGTCGGCTCCTCATTGTATAGGTTATCTTGTTTTTAAGATCTACCAACCACTCTGATCCATGGCTCTCGTGCATCCAAAATGTGTTGATGCCAAATTTTAAGATAGATCTACCAACCACCTGAAATTATTTGCCCCAAATTTCTTATAAGAGGTTAGTCATCTATCCCCTTTATTTATTTATTTATTTTGTAATATCCTAGGTTTTCTCTGGTCAGTACAAGGCAAATAAGGTATTAAAATGTTGAGTACATGTTTGGTTGCACTTGATCGATCTTTGGTTTAAATGTTCCATAAGTGGCTGTGGCAATGATTTTAAACATTGATTATCTCTAAGCAATGGCTATTTTTGAAAGAAATTGGATATCATCAATGTTTTACTTGAGTTGTTTTAGTTAGTTGTTTTGTAGGGTTTTTATCATTTATGCCACCAGTTGTATCCCACTACTCAGTTTTTCCCTTAGAAGTTACAGCCGCTCAAAAATGCCATCGATTCGTGACATGCTTACTCAGAAATGCCATTAGATGTATAAAAAATGCCATCGTTCCGTTAGATATTTGCTCAATAATGCCATTAGACATTGTTATTTTCATTTAAAACTTGTTGACCATCCAATATGACAAAAAAAAAAAATCCCAGGCCCACATTTCAGTTCTCTCTATCTCACAATGATAAGTATGGCCCCACTTGTGAGAAGTAAGCGAATAATTTTACAGGAAAATAAGAACGCTGTTGGGATCAAGTGGGCCCACACTTTATTGTAGTGAGATAGATGGAGAGCTGGCATGTTGGTCCATAGGTATTGATGCCATTATAGCATGTCAAGATAGATTTGATATCACAATAATGATGTGCAGTGGCATTTTTGAGCATGTGTCTAAAGAAGCGATGGCTTTTTTTAGCAGTAGAAATTCCTAGTTGTGATACTTAATTGTGGGACACAACTGGTGGCATAAATGATAAAAACCCTTTTCTGTAAGTACAACATTTGGGATCACTTATTGTCAGAATTCACAATAATTAACTACTTTACCTAGAACGTTGAATGGTTCAGGAACATTGATGGGTGGGGTATCGATCAACAGGGGAAACTTCCATGACGATAACATGTGGACTTTCAATATCCATCATCATAAACACATAAAATTCTAACCCTAAATAGATACAGCTCATGAGCTATTTTATCTAGTCATGCATGTAAGTTATAAGTCTTTTTTGCATTAGTACATCTGTATGCTGCTCTGCCATGTTACATCATCAGTTCATGCATTTTTACGCAACAAGTGAATTTTATTGCACTAAAGGCTGTTTGGTTAGTGACTTTGCCAAAGATTGACATACCTAAGGTTAGGCAAGTTTGACCAACTTAAGTGAGTGTTTGGTTCCAGCCACACCTTAGGCAAGCCACACTTTGGTCCCACATGGCATACACACAAAAAGTGTGGAAAGGTTCCCTTAGGCTTGCCAACTTGTGGCTCTCATTTTGATGAACTAACCTTAGTCAAGCTTGGGAAAAATGTGTGGCAAAATGTGGCAATGCTAGTGCTCTCTTCGACATGTATGATTGATCCTTCATTTTTTTACTATATGGGACTCTCCCATTTAGTTGCTTATGTACCAACTAATAAGTTATGCATTTATTTTTTCAACATCATTTGAAGATATTTTACGCTGTCATCAATTACATTATGTTTCATAGACTCTGTGCCTACTGAATTCTCATATTAGATATACTTACGCAACATTTGGTACTACATGTAGGTCCTAAGTGATGACGTCGACAGCGACCAAGAAACTCAGAGGATCTACAGGAGGCAGAAGGCAAGGGAGCTGAACAGTGGTGCGCTCGAGAAACGTATCAGGCCAAGAATTGGAAGGGGGGCTACGGATGCCCTTACTGCAACAAGTTGATGAAAGGAGACCTGAGAAGTACCATCAACCATGCAGTCCAAACATCCCAAGGCAGCATCAAGAATGGCTACGCTTTCAGGGTGAAGCACGCCACGTATGCTGAGTACTTGATGATGCTTCTTTGAGGCTTTAGGGAAGTGCGCACCCTTGCAGCTAGAACTGATGCTCTTTTGGTTTTAACTATGCTAAGTACTACCCTATGCTATACTTTGTTGGTGAACGTTTATGGTCGAACTATGTGCACCAGTACTACTAAGTGGTGCTTGCTTTTGTATATATGGAAGTGTTGAACTAAGGTAGAACTATGTTAATTGGTGTGCGGTTTGGCATTTCTGCTTGTTAAACTCGTGCTCATTAATCATCGGCTCATTTAGATTAAGTAGCATAAAACCCTGATTGGCTAGGTTCGTTTGAAGCTAGTTAATAACACCCGTATGAGTATTATCCAGCATGCACTCGGACGAGCCGCTATTCACGCCCATGGATATGCTTCCAGGGTGGCACACGCGGCCCTTGCTGAGTTCTTGGAGGGGGTTTATGGCAGTGCGCGCACCCTGGCAGCCAGAATGGAAGCTCTTTTGGTCTGAACTAGGTTAAGTACTACCTTAGTTTGTGGTATGTTGGCGAGACTTTATGGATGAACTATGTTAAGAAGTATCATATGCTTACTGTTCAACTATGGTACAACTATGCATGTTAAGTTGTGTGCCACTACATATCTAACATACCAGTGCAATGGAATTGTAGCCTTGAGCTGCATTCAGCTTGGTAGATGGAAATCCAAGCTTCTCTTATAGCAACCTAGGATTGGAATAATGATGCTTTAGTACTCCATCCGTCCCAAAATTCTTGTCTTTGATTTGTGTAAATACCAACGTATCAAATCATGTTTTAGTCAAAATTTTGGGACGGAGTATTTTCTTGTTGTTTTTTCAAATTATTGTCACACGCCTTTTAGTTTATGACATCACGTGATGACATTGCTAGCATCACAAATGCATGCGAGACGTGACGAATATCGATGCATGGCTAGAGGTTCTAGGCGGCCAACAGTGCATGGTGTGATGTCTACATGGCCATGGAGACCATCATGTTGGTTGTGGCGTGGCTATATGATGATCACAAAGTCTCGATCCAAGTAATACTATAATGGCCTCTGCGTACATTTCTTTCTCAGTTTGAAATTTCTAGATCAATTGATGATAATTTGATCTGATGTTTCACAAGTCTTGAGCACCAGGGTTTATGTACAAAATTTTCAACCCCCAACCCATCCACCCCTGACACGAACTTTGGATTGCATCACGTAGATGTACAAAATCCAGTTCCTAGCACCTGCCCCAAGCGCCTAGGATTGTGATTTTTTTCCAGGATCCTAATTAAGCGCCTAAATAAGCCGGCTGCATTGTAGGTGCCCAACGCTGAAGTATTTCCGCTATAGTAGGTAACTAACAATTACTCCCCGCATCTCTCCCCCTAGGGCACGCTCTAAAACTATCGCCGCCGCTCACATGCCCGTCTCGCTGCCGCCGGATATGAAATCCACTCGTGGAGGTCGGTTGGCCGTCATGACAGAGCGGGGCCATGGATATGGGGGGCCTGTCATGGACGCCGCCGTGACAGATCGTGGACTTGCGGAGCTAACCACCGACGTCGGCGTCCATCGCATGGATGAGGATCCCCACGAGAAAGCTTTGGACTACTCGGTGTCCGATCCAAAGAAGCATCGTGTCAACGAGGTGCAGTACTCTGTCATCGATCACAAGCAGCAACACATGCACGGCATGGGCTGGAATTCCATTACGGTAATTTTAATTTTTTAACCCTAGATCTGTCTTCAAGTTTAAGGTTAGAGGTTAATCATTAAACCATCATTACATTGTTGAATTGGCATAATGGAATCTAGCTCTAAATATAATGTTGATCATCAGTACATAATGATCATTATTTATTCAATCAATCTTTGAGAAATTAATGGTTCATCCACTCCACAATTTAGTGCGTGTTGGTTTTATGCTAAAAGTCAGACAGTGCATGTTTATTGACAATTTTTTTAAAAGTACATCATATGATTTATGCTTTCATATGGATTTGATATTGCTTTTTTCTCCTTAAATTTTCAAAGTTAATAAATATTTACTTTAAAATTAATTTATAGGCACTACAGTATGAAACTTAGGGAATATTAGGTACTGTAAACAATGGTGCAGCTTATATCATACATAATTTAAACTTGCAGCCTTATTCTCATGATTATGCGGACATTTCCGAAGGAGAGATGGATGCACACACTCACAAAACCCTTGAAGAATTGCAAAATGGGCAGTGCAATGTGGTTAAGCGTATGGCATATCGTTGCGCGTTCTATGGCAAATATCTGGACCCGGCTTTCATTAGTATTCTTGAGCACGCCGAAGGAGTTGCCAAAGGATACCAAATGAAGCATGGTGTGAGAGCAAAACACAAGGCACTAGCCCAATATCTCAGGAATTTGTCGGACAAAGAGAAGGTCCGAAGAAGGCGTTATGAGAACCAGCATGCCAAAGAATAGATGAATAAACGAAACCATGAAGAAGTTCTGTTTGGCATAAGTAGTCATTCATGTTTTTTTTTGAAAAATACCAATGAATATTTTAATTTATCATATTTTTTGCAAAAATGTTACATTTATTAAATTTAATCATAAAAATGCATACAATTCAATTATTCATTTTTTCAAATATTTGCAACCTTGCATCTAATAGTTTACCATTTTATTGGTTAACCATTATTTTCATATATATATACTGTGGAGTGCTTAAAATTATTCAAGATCAATTGGTACTGAAAGACTCATCCACATGCAATATGAACAACAGTGTATTTTTAGGGTTTCTTTAAAAGAACACCTGTGGTCATGCTGATCTTTTGCGTTTGGCCAGAATTGGTAAAGCTGCCAAATCTGCATCTGATCCGTCCCAACACTTTGTTTCTTTTGTGGGCCTGCACAAGTGGGAGGCAGAGAGAAAAGCGAGCGATGGCCCCAACCCCAACCCCACCCCCATTCCCAATCCCACCACACTTTGTTCTTTGCAGAGACAGAGAGGCGACGCGGAGGGCGACGGCTAGGGTTTGCCAAGCCGTCACCTTGGCCGCCCCGTCGTCATCAAATCGGCCGGATCCGCGAGGCCACACACTCCCCCCTGCTCCGGCCACGATTCTCCACTACTTCGTCGATAGCAAGGTCCGACAACGGCACCTCTTCTCCCCAATCCTTGTCGCGCTGCCCGAAGCTCTGGTGGTGCCAGCTTCAAACAAGTCTACTCCAGCCCCATCTGGTACCACTTCGCAGGTAAGATTGATCTTCCCTGCCCTTCTAATGTCGATCTGACCTTAATTTTGCGATCTAGCAGCACCGTCCAAGTTAAAATCTGACACTTGCTTGTGTGCATGTTTAGGGTATTCGCAGATTTACTGTCAACTAGTAGGTCATATTGCAACAAGTAATTTTACAACAAGATAATCTGACAATGTACTGCGTAATCATGGTTTTACTTGTTCGTATGGGTAGTAATGGGTAAACACTTTCATGTAAGTAAGAGAAAAAGGTGGGTGTTGGCCAGCATACCTTGCTCGTTGACATAGCCTTCACTATGCTATCATCTTTCTTGACAGATGCTATCAAGTACTTTTCCCCTGGAAAATGGCCCCCATTGCTAGATACAGAAAAAGTATATTCGCAGGAGCATACACATGTTTTGGTTTGTTGGGATAGTTTGAAGACTGTGTATATGTATTTGCTGATGCTTAGTTATTAAAAACTAAAAAGGCGAGCACAGAAGCGGTCCATGAGGAAATTTGTAATGATGGAATGAGGATCAGTTATAGTTTCATGTATTACTCGATGGTAGTATGATGATTAGTGCATATTTTGAAGGATTTGTCAAGTATAGACTGCTCTTGATTGGTGCATGTTTTTGATGATATGTGCACACATGTAATATTTTTGGTTGGTGCATATTTTTGCTGATTGTTGTTACTGCTTACTTGAATTATGTCAGCCTATCCCCAAGATATGGTATGGGCTTGTTGGGGTCAATGAAAATTTCCTGTGAGCTAGTAGTACACA
Source organism: Triticum aestivum (assembly GCF_018294505.1). NCBI lineage: Eukaryota > Viridiplantae > Streptophyta > Magnoliopsida > Poales > Poaceae > Triticum > Triticum aestivum. The sequence goes on along the minus strand of NC_057806.1, from coordinate 47,993,767 downwards.
TTGCAACAAATTCCTCACTGTTGGATTTTCTGACATTATACTTCATATTCATGATTTTACTTGTTGGTATGAGTAGTAATGAGTAAATAAATAGCAAGTATACAAAAGGGTGACAATTGGTCAGCATACCTTGCTCGTTCTCATAGCCTTCACTATGCTGTCATCTTGCTTGAGAGATTCTATCATGTCCTTATTCTCACTGGAAATTGGAAAATTAACCTCCACAGCTACCTCTAAAAATGTTATGTACAGCAGCAAATGCATTATTTGTTTTGTTGGGACAATTTAAAGACTTTATATTTATTACCTGATGGTACCACAAAACAGCCCATCAGGAAATTTGCAGTGATCAAAGGCAGATCAGTTATAGTTTCATGTATTGCTCAATGAGAGCAGTCAATCATGGTTCATTTTTACATGGCTACTAATTGGTTGGTTACCAAGTTTTCTTGTCTAGTTCACAAAATTGTAACCTTGAAATATCCTAATTGGTTATGTCTGCCCAATGATTATGAGTCTAACCACTAGTCTTGACTAGTCGTGCGAATAGTTGTCGACTAGCTTTTTCGTGTAGATGTTTATACATGAACTACGTACTTAGCAAGAAGTATGCGAAAAGATTATTCACATTGTATATGGTGCTAACAAGTCATAATGGAAGACTGATTTCATATATCAATAACTAACATTTGTTCATTACAATGCATGCAACAGGTTTGAATGGCAAGGGAAACCATCTTCATCAGCAGTGAAGAGAGTGATCACCGGACCACCTCAGATGATGCTTTAGATGGCACTTCACATGGGAGTGACGGCTATAGCAGTGATGATGACACCTCTAGTGACTATGACACTAATGATAGTTCTGATGGAGATGGAGATGTGGACCACGATCCTATCTTGGCACTACGGGGTAAAGTTCTATTTGGCTGGTTAGATATTAAATGAAACGTGAAATATCGAAAGTTGATGTTTGAGTGACACTTTATTACCACACATTACTCTGCTTGGGTTCTAAATGACCTTCCAAATCAACATTGACTGAACTAGAGCTTACATAGAGCAGTGTTTAGTTGTTAGTTTAAATAAATCAAATATTCAATTTGCCCATGTTTCTACGAGTTATTGCTGGGTGGATGTGATTGGGTTATCTATGTCCTTCATTTCTTGATCATTGGAGTAGGCATTGATCATTAACCCAGTGCTGATGTTCTAGATCTTACATATGAAATTATTTACTACTCTGTCATCTTAATTTTTTTGATACAGGTCCGGGATACCATGTGAGAAAAGGAACTTTCGAGGATCGCATCTTCTACGGCAACCATGTATTGCTAAACGAGGATCGGTGGGACTATCTCAAATCCATAGTAAAGCAGTGCCAACCTCCCATACCATACTATGTCAGCACAGTCACTCGCTCGACAGTCATCAGAGGGAAGAGCAACATGGTAAACACTTGGGCTTTTCTTTTTGCAAATCATACTTCACTAGTGAAAATGCCATCATGTAGAGACAGAGAGGAGGACGGGCGTGGTTGTGCAAATCATTCTTACTTTTTGTGTGCAAATTATACTTCATTTTTATGTAACATTATTTATTTCCCTGTGCAATCAGTGCTTCTCAAAGGAGTACAATCAGGCCTACCTCAAAGATTATCTGCGAAAGCCCATGGTTGTGCGTGTCACCAGCGAACATTTTGAAGGTAATAAAAAGGTCTTGTTCAAGATGGACAAGAAGGACGGGCGAGCGATCATGACGAAGAACTGGAGAGAAGTCGTTGAGTGCGCCAGAATGAAAGAAGATCAAATGGCTATCTTCAGGTTCATGGAAAGGAGTGGAGGTGGGCTTAGGGTGAACATGGTTAGTGGCATGAGGATTCGTTGACCCGCCGCAATAGTTTGACGCTAGTTTTATAATCTGTATGTACTAGCCAGTAACTGCAAGTTGGTAGTATCAGCTTTAGTGTCCAGTAAGTGCAACTTAGTAGTAATTGGTACTTGGTAGTAACTGGTACTTTGGTGGTATAACTTTTGGGTCCGACTGGATATGAAGATCGTCCAGTAAGTGGAACTTGGCAGTAACTTGGTGGTAGTATGAACCCTATGTGGCGTAATGTACTTGTTATGCAAGTCTATATATATACCGCACCTTGGTACCCTCCTTGATATAATTACCTTTATGGACTGCAATTATATTTCCTTTTTTTGCCACAGTGATGCTAGTATTTTTAGAATCAAATATAACCGGGTTTCAAATGAATTAGACACTACTTTCATTTTTGAACGAGGTTCGTGTGTTGGCTAGTATGAGTTATTTTGAAAATGCGGTTTGTATGTGTGTCGCACAAAAAAATGAAATGCAAAACAAAGAGCGGGACCTGTATCTGTTACTTTCGAGATGGCATGCTATTTTCAAAACGATGTTTTTTTAATTTGAAAAACAATATATACTAAAAAAACATGCTATCTTTTGAAAAGCGTAATTAAAAATATGTTGTTTTCAAAATCAGCACGCTGCTTTCAAAACAACATATTTTAAAAAGCATGTATTTTTTGAAATCAATTTAAAAACAATGTTATATTTTTAAAAACAACGTTATATTTTTAAAAACAGCGTTGTATTTTGAGAATGAGGCTGTTATTTTGAAATCAGCATGCTATTTTTAGAAACAACATATTCAAAAGAACATGATTTTTTTTTGAAATCAGCATGCTATTTTTGAAATCAGCATGCTATTTTTTTAAATCAACATGCTATTTTTGAAATCAGCATGCTATTTTTGAAATCATCATGCTATTTTTTTAAATCAGCACGCTATTTTTCAAATCAGCATGCTATTTTAAAAGTACCATATTGAAAGCATTATATTTTTAAAGTAAGCATGCTATTTTTTAAAAATATCATGCCGATTTCAAAAATAGCATGCTATTTTAAAAGTAGCATATTGAAAAGAGCATTATACTTTTAAAAGTACCATGCTATTTTTAAAATTAGCATGCTATTTTTGAAATTAGCATGTTATTTTAAAAGTAGCATAATTTTAAAATCAGCATGCTATTTTTAAAATCAGCATGATATTTTTAAATCAGCATATTCATTATATTTTATTTTCAATTGAACATGTTTTTTTCAAATGAGCATGCTATTTTTAAAATATCAGTATGCTTATTTTCTATTTGAAAATAAACGATTTTCAATGTTATTTGAAAACGAGGTTTCTATTAACGTTCTATTTTCTTATATATATAAATTTTCGGTTTCTATTTTATATTTCAAGTATGAAATTTGACTACACTTTGAACAAATTTCAGCAATATATTATGTAAAAAATGAAAAAAATGAAAAAAAATACAGAAAACCAACTGCACTAAAAATGCATTGTTTCATCGATGTTGATAAATCATAACTAGCCTACCATGTCGACCCGTCCATAATAAAATGAGGGTGTACCAATCAAAAGAGGAATTCAGAAAAATAGTCGCAGTCCATCAAATAGGTCTAATACATGAGAAACAAGGTGGATCACGGCATGGAAAACTGTCTACTTTAGTTTGTTCTCAATTTTTCGACCCCTGAAATCCTTTTGTTTTCTCTGCTTGACCCTGTGCATCTAAACATCCTGTCTCGACTTCACTTTAGCTTTTCTGCATGAAACAACGTTTGTTAATAGGATAGCAAAGAAGATTTGAGCATGTACAATACACTATAATAGAAAAAACACTAACTTCACTGATTTTCTCTTCATATCTACAGAAGCTAACTTGACAGCTCTTATTCGCTCAACCTGTGGTACATTCCTATCAGGCCTTTTTGTCTTCATCACCCCTTTGGCCTATTCTTTACCGCCGTTACTAGAGTCTTTCCTGGAAAAGTTAAGAAACGTCAACACAGTACTAGCAAATACCCGACTTCTAGAGCGGACATGTAAGTACAGACACTAACTTCACTGGTTTTCCTCGCGCACCCTTGTCATCGTTCTTTTTCGTCCTCCCAACATTGACATTTGGAGCGCCCTTGCGTTTCCTGCAAAAAATGAAATAGAGGAATCTGCAGCCAGCATTCGAAAACATGTTTAAGTACGCACAATTGTGCTAATGCCCACTTGTTTGGTTTTGCGTAATCCTCTTCTGCAACCTCCAATGGTCTCTTTCTAGCCCTCCTCAGCCTACCATCTTCTGCATCTGAATCTTCCTCTTCTTCCTCATCTGAATCTCCCTCTTCTTCTGCATCTGAATCTTTCTCTTCTTCTGTACCTGAATCTTCCTCTTCTTCTATACCTGAATCTTCCTCTTCTTCTGTATCTGCCTTTGTCTCTTCTTCTGTATCTGCCTTTGTCTCTTCTTCTGTATCTGACTTTGTCTCTTCTTTTTGCTTCTTCCTCCTTGTGCTATTTGATTTCCCCGATTTTTTCCTGCGTAAATTGAAGAAAAACATCCGAGGAAAAAAGTCCATTTTACTACCCTGAATAAAGTGGGTGGTTCACTTTACCCCCTGATCTATTTTTCGGTTCCTATACCCCCTAAACAATCTCATACCGGACAAAAAAGCACCCTAGGTGGTTTACCCAGACCAGATGATGACATGGACACAGTCAAAGGTGGTATTTGACCTGCCGGTGGGTCCCACTCATCAGTTTTTTTAAAAAAGAAATAGAAAAAAGAAAAAAGGGGTGGCCCCCTACTATAGTACCAGCCGTCCACAGCGGCGGCAGCTGGTGCGCGCGGAGCCGGAAGGCGGCCGTGGCGGGCGGAGCCGGCGCGCCCCGAGCGCGGCCAGGCGCAGTGACGGGTTCGCGCGCACGAGGGCAGAGCGGCACGGACCGGCTTGGGCGCGGACTGGACTGCGCGCGCGAGGGCAGAGCATGCGTGGTCG
>NC_057806.1:47740862-47988446 GCF_018294505.1 Triticum aestivum | reverse complement strand
AGCGCGCGAGGGTGGCTGGGGTCCACAGCGCATGCTCGGCGAGGAGGCGGGGCGGTGCAGGCGCGCGGCCGGAGCGGCGACCGGGCGGACGACGCTGGAGCCAATGCCGCGAAGGAGCGAGGCGAGGCCGAGCGGGATGCTCACAGAGAGTGCCACGGCGAACGGTGGGGCGGCGTAGCCGCTGGAGGAGGCGGGCCAGCGGGGTGGAGCAGGTGGCGAAGCGGCTCGTCGGCAGGGTCGCGCTGGAGCCGGAACGATGCGCGAGGGAGCGACGGGGATGCCCACGCCCGACCTGACAAGGGGGGCCCACCGAGGTCAAAACCACCGTTGACTAGTGCCACATCAGCAGCGAGTTGAGACAAACCAGCCAGGGGGTGTTTTGTCTGGTTTTGGTTTGTTTGGGGGGTAGAAGGAGTCAAAAAATAGATCAGGGGGTAAAGTGAACCACCCACTTTATTCAGGGTAGTAAAATGGACTTTTTTCCTCTCCGGGAGAACATATTAAACCGTAAGCATGTATGGAAATGAACAATGAGATTAACATGTGCACTAACTTTGTTGCTCTTTTTAATCTCCCTCTTCTTCTATATCTGAATCTGTGTCTTCTTCTGCCTCTGAGTCTTTGTCTTTTCGCTTCTTCCTCCTTGTGACCTTTGATTTCCCCGATTTGTTCCTGAGTAAATTGAAGAAAAAGAGAGAACATATTAACATTGTAAGCATGTATGGAAATGAACAATGAGATAAACATGTGCACTAACTTCGTTGCTTTTTTCCCTCTCATCCGCTCGCGCCTGGATTTAATCCGCTTGTTTGATTCTTCGGTAGTTGGTCTCCCTTTTGGAACTATTTTGATTGGGTTTTCCACGTCATCAGTGCAGCATTCGCGAGCAGCAGAGAAGTATGCCGGCAAAGGAACAAACGATTTATGGCCTTCATCCAAATCAGTTTTTTCCTCATCAACCAATATACTCCGGAGGAACTCCATCACCTGTTCTGACTGTGAATCGCTAGCTGCGGCTGTGAATAAAGCGTCACTAGCCATGTTGCGTAGTTGATGATACTTATTCATGTGATCAGATCATACATGAGTATTCGCAGTCCTCGAAGAAGGGAACGCTGGCTTGGCCTGCATTGTCCATCTTTTCTTGACAATTTTTTTTGGAAATGTGCGTACACCAAGATGATCCAGAACGCAGAATATATGTGCGCATGGGTAATCCTGACTTTCCAACTTTTTACATTTACAAGCTGCATCATCCAGTCTTGCTCCTGTAAACAGACAAGTCACATGATATATAAAATCCACAGACTTAGCATCCATGCCTTGCGCATCCAACTTTTTTGCCTCCAACTCCTCACTGTCCTTACCTTCCAAGTGATTGGGATCCTTAGCATCCAGGTTTTTGGCATGCAAGTCCACACCACCCTTGCCTTCCAAGTCATTGGGATCCTCAGCATCCAAGTTTTTTGCATGCAAGTCCTCAGCATCCTTACCTTCCAAGTCATTGGGATCCTCAGCATCCAAGTTTTTTGCATGCAAGTCCTCAACATCCTTACCTTCCAAGTCATTGGGATCCTCAGCATCCAATTTTTTTGCATGCAAGTCCTCAGCATACTTACCTTCCTTACCTTGCAATTCTCTAGCATCCCTGCCATATGGGACTTTATCATATGGGGCTTTGCGCAAAACTCCAAACACGACCAAACCATCACATGCTACCCGGTCCGTGACCTGCCAATTTGTCCCTTCGACAATCTGACGCTTTACCTTTGGAAACATCGCAGTTGTATAAATATAAGAGGCAGCAATCTCTAGAGGGTGTGCATTCAACTTAGTGAAGGGTATCATATGTGTTGCTACTGCGTCTAATGCTGCTTCAGTCTTACACATTATGGATACACAGTGCTCAACATGCTGCAACAAATCAACAAGCTGCATCTTCCTGTTCAGGTGCACATGTAGCCTTGAGTTGAGAGACCCACTCCTCTGATTACTCATCATGCCTAGGAAATATCTACCCTTTGTGTACGCAACAACCCATTTGTGTCATACCTTGTACATCCTGTTAACCCATGACGACCTCTTGCCCGTTGGTTTTATTTTGAACCGAACCTTATAAGCCTCCCATCTTTTCTCAAACTCATCAACATCCCAACGACGGTAAATGAATTCCCTAAATTGCTCCAGCTTTTCCTCGCGAAGGTGCATGACCATATTCTCCTCGATATGCCACGTGCACAAACGATGATCTGTTCCGGTCCAGATAGTAGCTATTGCTTTAGCCATTGCACCGTCCCCATCGGTGATTGCTGAAATTGGTGCCGTCTGGGACATTGCCTTCAAAAATACATGAAGAAGCCACTGATATGATTCAATTGTCTCGTCTGACACTAGACCGACCCCAAACAAAACTGTGTTGCGGTGATGGTTCAGACCAACAAATGGAACAAACGGAAGCCTGTACTTGTTAGAACGATATGTACTGTCGAACACCACGACACCACCAAAGGCATCATAGTCAATGCGGGATTGTGAGTCAGCCCAGAATATGTTCCTCAAATGGCCTTCACTGTCTTTTGTGTATTTGAAAAAGAATTCCGGGTCTGCTTTTTTTTGTGCAATCATATAGGTGAGCAAATATCTAGCGTCACTGCCTTCTATGTTGCGCTTCTTCTGGACTGAAACATGGTTGTATAGATCTCGATCTATAAATCCAAGCTTGTCGGGACCTCCGGCATTCTTCTCCATTACATTCATAATCTGATGTGTTCGAAGTACACCGACAACATACTCGATGACATCGGCCTTTTGTGCGTCAGTCATTCTACAATGAGCCGACAAGTACGGAGTCAGGTTAACAGGGACAAATAGATGGTTATGCTTGTCCACAAAATTCTTGACGAACCAGAGGCCACTGCTATCTTGTAGCTCAACCTGAAAAAGAGCGGGACACCCACACCGAGAAAGACCCCTCGGTGTTCTTTTTCTTTCAGTTCTGTTAAAGTGCTTAAGGGCCCGCCATCCTTGTTTGCAGCACTTGTATGTCCTTCTGTATGCATTTTGTTTCGGACCCAAACCCCTGTACTTCAGATCATCCTTTCTAACACCAAAGCCTTTTTTTCTCGCATAGCCTACGTAGAACATGTAAGCTTCTTCCTCAGTCTTGAACGTCTTCTTCACAATCTCTAAGTATTCCATACACTCATTCCGGTCTGAACCAGCCATGCCTTTATTATCAATTCATTTACCTTGTATGTGTACATTATCCATGTCTATGCCATCCTTACCTGCATCCTTATTATCCTTATCATCCATGCACATACCATCCATTCCTTTGGGGTCCATGCCTTTGCCTTTGTTGCCTCTATGATCCATGTCCTTGTCGTCCTTGCCTGTATCACCCAAGTTTTGGCCATCGTTGCCTTCATCATCCATGTCGCTATGCTGCCAGCGGAAACAGATAGTCAATGTTACGGATGGATAGCATACGTTACCGAAATTATGCACTACTCTGCTTAAATAATTGATTTAATTTTTCATATCGGATTCATGTACCTAACTCAGTCCTTCAAAAGCTGTAAGTAAATATGCCTTGACTAAATCCAGAAATTTGTAATTGATTGTGCTAGCTCTAACTGATGATCTCCTAACTAAATCCAAAGTCCACGAGTCGTTCAAATGCCTTGATAGATCCACCCTGATAGATCAATTATCTCCAAACTCCATTCAAAATTATATCCTAACTAAATCCAAATTATCTCGTAACAAAATCCAAAAGTATGTCCTAACTAAAACCAAATTATCTCCTAACTAAATCCAAAATAAGTCCAAACTCCATACAAAATAATTATCTCCTAACTAAATCCAAAATATCTCAAAACTTAATTCAAAAGTATCTCTTAACTAAATCCAAAATAACTTTCTTTGAATCCAAATCTGCTGACAACTTTCTCATGCCACATAATCCTAGCTAAGTCCTTCAATATGTCGTAGCTACATCCGAATTACACTTCCTTTCAATCGTAATCTCATCACAACTTTCTGAAAACATAAACCCTAATCCTCAGATGACATATCCTAAACCCTAACCAAATCCGACCGAAATCTCCTCACAACTTTCTGAAACGATAAACCCTAAACCTCACATGACATATCCTAAACCCGAATCAAATCCGACCCCTATTGGTTCTATATGCAGAAGGGACCAGAAAAGATTTGAGATGGCTAGGCACTTACAGCGAAGATCCGGCGTGAAAAAGTTGATGCACGTCGATGAGGATGATGTGGCCTCTCGGGTCGGGGAAGGTGGCGTCCGCTCGGGGAAGGAGTGGATTAGTGGCTCGTCGGAAGATCTGACGCCGCGACCCGACTGGGGTGACTTGCGATGGAGGGAGTGAGAGGGGGGGTAGGAGAAGGAGGGGTAGACACAGCGAGTGCCGCCGGCGGCGATCGAGGGCGCCGGAGGCGATCGGCGGCGATCGAGGGCGCCCGAGGTTAGGGCTCGAGAGGAGGAGAGAGGACGAACCACTCGAACCGAAATTCAAAAGAGTACGCACGATGATGAGACCTCTATAATGAAGTGCTTTATTAATGCAATTAATTTAATCGAAAATTTAGGATGATAATACCCCTGGACCAAATTGGGCCGATTAAAGGTAAAAAAAATTTAGGTCGAAAATACCCTTGGACTTAAAAAGACCCAATTATTCTCATCCGTTAGATCGGCCATATAATACATGTGTTTTGGTGTATTATAATACACCGTAAAATCCTCCTTAATTTACTTGCCGCACAAACACTCTCGTTCCTCCAAATTTCTTGTGCTAATGAACGCACCCCAGAAGAAACGCCCGGAAATTCCCAAGACGTCCGTCGCTGTCATCCCCGACATTTCGCCGCCGGCCGGCCGCTCTCTTCCTCTGTTTTCCCCGCCGTGTCTCTTGTCCTCTTCTCCGTCCATCCCCCGAATCTAGTTACTTACAAGAGAAGGTAGCTAGTACCAGTAGTTCTGCAATCCGATCGACACAGCCGACATGCTGAGGTTACTGATCATCTGGGCTGCGATCTTGGGCTGCTGCCATGGGCAGTCCGAAGTGTCCCGGAGGAACAGCCGCCTGAAGGTGATGTCACCGCCGGAGCTCGAGGCCACATACGACTTTGCCATTGCCGACTTCGGTTTCCCGCATCACGGTGGCTCCATGACTGGCGTGGTGGTGTACCCAAGACACAACGGGCAGGCTTGCGGCGACTTCGATGAATATGGCATCTCTCTCCGTTCTCGCCGAGCTGGCGCACTTCCTGTTTTCTTGCTCGTCGACAGAGGAGGTAAGGCAAAGTAAATTTGTCCATTCTTTCTTATTATTTCATACTGTATAAATTTATCATCTTCAACCGCGGAAAAAAGATCTTAATCTCATACTACTGCTGTTTTTCATCGCCTGCTGGCTCACACTCCCCGTAGATAAGACACAAGCGATGGTAAATAGTCTGGAACTGTACATAATCTGGAATTGCTATATTTTCTTTTTTTGGAAGGAGGTTATCCCTCAGCCTCTCCATCTAAAAGATGCATGCAGCCATATTATTAAAAGGTTCGTAAATACGAGTCTTAAATCCAAAATAGCTCGCAGAAGAAGCAAAATAAAGAAAGAAAACAACTCAATGCCACAACCAGCATAATAATAGAACTAGAGCACTAGCCATCTATCCTATTAGGAGATCGCCATCTCGAATTGCTGTATGCTATATGGGGTGCAGAAAACTGCAATCTATTTGTACTTGTATGAAGTTGCTACACGTCCTCTTGCGTTACACTAATCTTTATTATTGAGCATTATTGAAATCAGTTGAATATATCTCCTGCTACCATCTTTCAATGGTTGTACATGTAATTCATGAAAGTTTGCGCCTCCGCAGACGGTAGATAGGACCACAGATCTAGCCGGCAGCCACAAAGATAACCTATGAAAAAAATTGAAATTCTTGTCCTGCTAAAAATGTTATGAAAATGCAGACCTTCGGCCGAACCTTCAATTTAGGATGAATTACCATCAACATTTTTCGGACGTATAAGTAATACTTGTAGGTGGTGGTAAGTTATACACGACATAGAGGGTGGCAAACGGGCAATCTAAAAATAAATGCTCAACTTTTTCCATTACTATCACAAAAGTAACATCTTTATATAACCTTGCCATCTTCTCAAGTTATCTCCCGTTAAGACAACCCCTCTGTTCAAGTACCGCATCATTAGCGTATTTTCAATACAAGACGCCTAGATGATAAAACAAATCTCATAAAATTAAAAGCCCATCTAAGCGCTTTTGGTCACAACGCTAGATGCTAATTACGGAGGCGCTAACGAGACCGGTCCGGCAGCTTCACACAGCCTTCCATCGTACTAGAAAATAGCGCTAGCGCTCGATTCCTTTTCTGGTGTCGATGCTGTACGTGGCGCCAGGATTGGATCACCCAACTACCCCATCGACTAGGAATTCAATCCTGGCGCCTACACTAGCACTCGGCATTGTAGATGCCCTTAGGTTCAAAAAGGTGCGAGCTCCTTGGTCGTTCCGGCGAGCAGCCAGGAGTGAAACCTAGACGCCGCACAAGTCGCACTCTTTCGCTCCGCCTCCTCTCAGCGCCGTCGGCAGGCGTCGCCGAGCAAAGCCCGTGCGACGTGGCGGCGGCGGGGCCTTCTCCTCCTCCAGCACGGGGTGGGGCGGCACGGGACGGCCACCCCAGCGGGCACTCGGGGCACGACGAGGTCACGCAAGGGGCGGCGCTTGGAGATGCGCCGCGGGCGCGCGTGGAAGCTCTAACATCGCAGATCTGGCTACATGGAGTTCTTCGCGAGGTGGATCTACAGCCCAGGACGGCCGCATCGCAAGGGGGCTATATTGCGGCATGGCGGCGGCGCAAGGGGTCGTGCAGAGGCACGGCGGCGGCGCAAGGGGTCGTGGAGAGGCACGGTGGCGGCACGTGGTGGCCCAGCTGTCAGGACCGAAGCGCGTGCGGTATTTCTTCAGTTAACTGTATCAGTTGGGTTCAGAAGAAGAACGGCTGGGATCGCGCCTCACTTAAATATGCTCGTCGCTAGCCGTTAGATCATAACTGTTCCGTTTCAGGCCGTTACTGTTACTTTTCATGTTGTTGCCGTGAGCACTTTACACCTATAAAGGGAGCCGGGTTGTGGCCGTCCTCATTATCGAATCTTCTCTTGAATTGCCGTGCTGGCTAAGCAAAACTACAGCTAATACAAATGCCCTCAGATCTGGGCGAGCTTTTCCCCTTTTCCTTCCTCAGAACCCTAGTTCATACTCCGAAATATAGTGGGTCCTGACAAATTGGTATCAGTAGCGAGTGATTCCTTGGCAGAGGCGTCTCCTGGCCGGCGGAAAATCTTCCCCTCCAAGTATTCCCACCCAATTCCCACCCTCTTCTCTGGTGTCGATGGAGGCGCGGTGGTGGTGATCGACGGCGTTGGCGGCGGTGAATTGCTCGGGTACAGATCAGTCGAGCCGGAGCGGTTGATTGAGCACACTGCTCAATTGGTAAAATTCCGCGTCTGAGCACTGATCCGTGTACCTTGGTGGCGAGGATCGAGGCGGCGGCAGGATCTGGAGTTGAGCAAGGTTGCGGTCTCACCCGTGGTAAAATCCCTTCCCTCTTCTTCAGATCAAGGTGATGGGTCGGGCCAAGACGATCGATGAGACATATCTGCAAGAACCGTTGTCCGTAAGAGATGATGTTGGAATTATGCAAAAGGACCAGGCTCAGATGCAGGCTGATATGGCAAAGCTGCATGATGACGTGCACTCTATCAGTTCCAAGTAAGGAGAAATTGCGACACAAGTGGGTAATGTGGAACAAGTAGTTCTGGATCTAGGCAAACAACTCTCTACAATCAACTCTGTGTTACAAGCATTGGTAAAAGCCCCAACACAGGGAAATACTACTGATATACCCTCCAGCTCTCAACAGAGACCTAAATCACCAACAGTGTCACAAGAACAGCTGCAACAGCAAGCAATCATAACAGAGTAACTAAGGAAGCAACTGGAAGAAGAAAAAGAGAAAACAAGGCAATTGGAAGAGTTGCAACTCCACAACCTACCTCCAATCAGAATTACCAAACCAGCAGTTCCTCCTGGATATGCACAACAGAGCAGAACAGAGCAGGCAAGCCCCCTGGGTACCCCAACCACTGCTAGACAGCATCCGTATACTCCTGTTTTCCAGCAGTACAACCAACAAAACAGAAATCAGCAGCTGTGGCAAGGATATGCAAAAACATATGAACAGGATATGCAGTGTCAGTTCATGAAGTCTATAACTAAAGGACCCAAAATGGATTTTCCTAGGTTTGAGGGAGAAGATCCAGTAGGGTGGATTAGGCAATGCAACAAGTACTTTCAAATGTCTGGTGCTCCAGAAGAGTATAAAGTTTCCTTGGCCCAATTATACATTGTTGGTGAAGCAGATGTGTGGCTCAGAAGATCAGGCTTATTAAAGAAAAAAGTGTCATGGAAAGAATTCTTCTCTGAGGTCACTAAGAGATTTTCTACACAAGGTTCCTATGACTTAACTAAAAAATTCAACTCAGTTAAGCAATCCAACAGCACTGTGTCTGAATATACTAAAATATTTGAAGATCTCATGGCTGATGTCCAAGAGGAAAATCCAGAATTAGGAGAATCTTGGTTTGTAAGATGTTATGTCAATGGTTTGAGAGAAGGAATAAAATTCCAGATCAGACCCTTGAGACCACAAACTCTTACAGATGCATATTGGTTAGCTAAGGATGTAGAACCTTGTCACCCACCAGTGGCTGTGAATGCAAAAAGGACAAATGTTCCTTACAACAACTATTATCAGAAAAACAATGCAACTTACCCTCCCAAAGTGAATGTTGCTCCTGTTGCACAACAGCAACTTCCTGTCAGACACACTGAAATTCCTGTTAGTACTGCTCAAAAAATTAGGAAAGTGGGGGAATGCTGGAGATGTGGTGACAAATGGGTACATGGGCATAAATGTAAATTAGTACCTAATGTTCAAGCAATGCAGCAGGAACAAGAAGAGCCAGTCACTTATGATGTGGAGGAGCAACTGTTAGAAGAACAGACAGAGCAAGCAACTTAAGGGGATCAAGCTATGTTCATATCTGCTTTTGCAATGGGACAGCAACTGGCAGTGCCAACACCTACAGTGGTCATTCATATCAATGGGAAAAGAGCAGTTGCACTGTTGGATTCAGGTAGCACCACATCCTTCATAAATCAGGATTTTGCTGTTAAGGCAAATTGCAACTTGCTACCTGTCAAACCTAGAAGAATTGCAGTAGCTGGAGGAGGAATATTGACATCTACTGCAGTTGTCCCTAACTGTCAGTTTCAGATCTCTAAAATGACACTCTCACACAATTTTAGAACTCTGGCTTTACCAAGTCATGATGCAATACTGGGATATGATTGGTTTACTGCTGTGAGCCCTGTTTCTTTTGATATTCCTGCACAACAATTCAGTTTCACTCATGGAGGAAAGCAGATTGTATCTACAGCAGTGTTTACTACTCCAGCCAGTGTGAAGGAAGTGCCTGTTAAGAAAGTAAATAAACTATTGGATAAAGGACCTGAAGTTTTCTTGTGTCAAATACACAACTTACTCATGCATACACCAGAGGATTTTAAAACTCCTCCACAAATACAAAAATTACTGCTGGAGTATGCTGACCTATTTGAGGAACCTAAATCATTGCCTCCCCATAGGGCCTTGGACCACAAAATTCCCTTGGTGGATGGTGCTACTCCACCACAGGTCAGACCTTATAGGGTGCCTCAAAACCAGAAAAAGGAAATGGAGGAGCAGATCAAAAAGTTGTTGGCTACACATCTCATAAGACACAGTCAAAGTCCTTTTGCAGCTCTAGTGTTATTAGTAAAAAAGAAGGATGGATCAATGAGGCTATGCATAGACTTCAGAAAATTAAATTCTCTTACAATTAAAAACAAATTTCCTATACCTGTTATAGAGGACCTTTTGGATGAATTGCATGGGGAAAACTATTTCACCAAACTGGATTTGAGGTCTGGCTATCACCAAATCAGAATGGATCCTGAGGATATACACAAAACTGCTTTCAGAACATTCCTGGGACATTTTGAATTTCTGGTAATGCCCTTTGGACTGTCTAATGCTCCTGGCACTTTCCAGGAATTAATGAACACCATCTTTGCACCTTATTTGAGGAAATTTGTGTTGGTATTCTTTGATGATATATTAATCTTTAACAAAATCTTCACAGAACACTTGGACCACATAAAGTTGGTGCTAGAACTTTTAAGAGAACATCAACTGTATGCCAAAATGTCCAAGTGTGCGTTTGCAATTCCACAAGTGGAATATCTAGGGCATGTGATTTCTGCAAAAGGAGTGGCCACAGACCCACAAAAGATTTCTGCCATAGCTGAGTGGCCTGTTCCTGAGAATATCACAAAACTTAGAAGTTTTCTGGGGCTAGCTGGATATTACAGAAGATTTATTAAAGGATATGGTGTAATATGCAGGCCTTTACATGATTTGCTCAAAAAGGGAAATTTTCATTGGTTGTCTGAACATACACAAGCTTTTCAACAATGGAAACAAGCCTTGACTTCTGCTCCTGTGTTGGCCCTACCAAATTTTTCTCAACCATTTATCTTGGAAACTGATGCTTAAGGTAAGGGAATTGGAGCTGTTCTAATGCAGCAGGGCAGACCAATATCTTACTACAGTTCATCTTTATGCCCTAGGAATGCTGCTATGTCTACATATGAGAAAGAGGCCCTAGCAATACTTGAAGCATTGAAAAGATGGAGGCACTACTTGTTAGGGAAAGAGTTGATCATTAAGACTGACCAGCAATCTCTCAAGTTTATCACTGATCAGAAAATCACTGAAGGAGTTCAACACAAACTCATGATGAAGTTGTTGGAGTTCAACTTCACAATCCAGTACAAAAAGGGTATTCATAACAAAGTGGCTGATGCACTATCAAGAGATTCTTCCTCAATGCATGGCTATTTCTACAGCTACTCCTACATGGGCAGCAGATTTAGTGGCAAGTTATCAGCAAGATCCTTCTAGCTTGCAGCTCCTGGAAAAACTACTCCTTCAAGGGGATAACAGGTTGCCAGATTACTCTCTAGTAGCTGGAATTATAAGGTACAAGGGAAAAATTTATGTGGGCAATTCCCCTGACTTACAGTCCAAGTTGCTTGCAGCTTTGCACAGTTCTCCTGTGGGTGGCCACTCAGGGAGAAGAGCAACTTACCACAGAGTAAAAAGCATCTTCTACTGGCCTGGTTTAAAGGCAGCCATAGAAGCTTTCATTGCTGCTTGCCCTGTATGTGAAAGAGCCAAGCATGAGAATTGTTTGCAACCTGGACTGCTAGAACCCTTACCTGTTGCAGACATGGCATGGCAGCATATCTCCATGGATTTTATTGAAGGATTGCCCAAATCACAAGGAAAGGATGTGATCATGGTAGTAGTGGATAGGTTTACAAAATACTCCCACTTCATACCACTGTCTCACCCTTATTCAGTAAGCAGTGTTGCTCAATCATTTGTGGACAATATAATTAGATTGCATAGCCCTCCAAAGCTCATTATATCTGACAGAGATAGAATCTTCACTAGCCAACTCTAGAAAGACATCTTCTCTGCACTGAAAGTGGACCTCAGATACAGTACTGCCTATCACCCTCAAACTGATGGCCAGACTGAGCGTGTTAACCAGTGCTTGGAAACCTACCTCAAATGCATGACTACATCTGCTCCCACTAAGTGGTTATCCTGGCTTTCCTTGGCAGAATTTTGGTATAACTCTACTTATCACACTGCAATCAAAATGTCTTCATTTCAGGCCCTATATGGATTTCCCCCTCCCCTCATATCAGAATTGGCCATTCCTGGGCCTGAGGATGAAGAAACACATGACTTCTTAAATGCCAAGCAACAGATCTTAAAGCAACTCAAAGATAATCTGGTGTTGGCCCAAAATAGGATGAAGAAATATGCAGATACTAGAAGAATTGAAAGAAGTTTTCAGGTGGGAGACCCATTTTACTTAAAAATGGCTCCCTACAGATTAGCAGCATTTGGATTCAGGGGTGCGTTGAAGCTACAAAACAGATATTATGGCCCTTTTAGGGTCATTCAGAAAGTGGGCAATGCAGCCTACAAGTTGCAGTTACCGAGCGAGGTGCAAATCCACCCAGTGTTCCATGTGAGCCAGTTGAAGAAGCACATTGGGGACAAAGCAATACCTGATCCTCATCTTCCACTAGTCAACCAAGATGGCACAGTCAAAGTGGGACCAGCGAAAGTTATAGAGGTTCGACAAGTTCCTCGGCAGAACATGCCGGTAGTACAGTGGCTTATCAGATGGATCAACTTACCATCAACAGAGGAGACTTGGGAAGATGCAGATTTTATCAAGTATACATTCCCGGAGTTCTTCAGTAACACTACACGCGCGTGGCGAGAAGCAGCAGCTACGCCGTGAGGACACGTCGAGCCTTAAGGGGGGAGCAATGTTAGGACCGAAGCGCGTGCGGTATTTCTTCAGTTAACCGTATCAGTTGGGTTCAGAAGAAGAACGGTTGGGATCGCGCCTCACTTAAATATGCTCGTCGCTAGCCGTTAGATCGTAAGTGTTCCGTTTCAGGCCGTTACTGTTACTTTTCATGTTGTTGCCGTGAGCACTTTACACCTATAAAGGGAGCCGGGTTGTGGCGGTCCTCATTATCGAATCTTCTCTTGAATTGCCGTGCTGGCTAAGCAAAACTACAGCTAATACAAATGTCCTCATATCTGGGCGAACTTTTCCGCTTTTCCTTCCTCAGAACCCTAGTTCATACTCCGAAATATAGTGGGTCCTGACACCAGCCAGCGCGGGTCTACCTAGTGTGGCTCGCTTCGCAGCGTGGCGATGCTTCGGTGGCTTGGATGAGGCCGCGCAGGAGGCACGGGGTGCTCTTCAAGTCCGTTTGAGCCTCAGGGGCCTGATGGTCACGCGGTGGCTCGTCAGGATGCTGCACCTTCGACGACATTGCAGCTCGGGCGATGCGGCTCGGTGACCAGGATGACGCGGAAAGGCTGCTTCATGTGGCGTGTGCAACGGATCTGGTCTCCAACAGGCGCGAGGTGGTGTGCGTGGAGCATGTCGGCGCGCCTGATGTATGGCTGCTGCCCGAAACCATGACAGTTCTTGTGTCGGGCAATGCTCCTCTACTCCTTGTCGTACGTTCGGTCGACCATTGATGATTCTAGCGCCTCGTGCTGGAGTTTGGCCGTCGGTGGCCTCTGCGAGGTGCGGCTGGTTGCGACGGATCTAGGTGCTTCTTCGTCAGCGGGAATATTGGGTGGTGGTGGTTGGTGGTCTTGCCCGCACCGGTGCCAGTTGATGTGTGATGAAGGGTGTTTGTGGAGCTTGGATGAAGACTCTGTCTTGACTATGTGTCATGACCAGTGATGGTGACGGATGTGGGCGTCGTTGACCTTCTTGGAGACATCACTGCCACACCCCTCCCGCACGGATTTGGTTGTCGCCCCAGCTCTGGGGGAAACTCTTGATCCTTTGTGATCAGACATTGGCGTCACTTTGGTGTCGTTTCCTATCTTGGGGGCTTCGTCTTTCGAGCTGGGCACCGGCAAGTGAGACTTGTGGATGGAGTTGGTGTTGGCGTTAAGGATTTTGTGGAAATGGTGTCGCGAGGAGCGATGTAGGAGACGCGACATGGGTTGCGGTAGTCGGCTCTTCTCCGGCACGTGTTTGTGGGATGGCCTCGACGGGCTTGTTGCTGTGAAGTCGAAACTGCGGTGGCAGGGCCCTGTGGCGTACGATGACGAGTAGCAAGTTGTCTGTTTGGTGATTTTCCATGATGCCAGCCTTGTCTGGTTCTTCGTCGTAGCGCTCCGTCGGTGTCGGAGCAACGTTGTCTTGTCACGGTGGCTGAGATCTGGCATGGATCTTTATGTGCCACATGGGCTTTCTAGTGAGGGTTGGTTTGACGATCATCTTTGATGAACTTGGAGTGGTTTCTCAGAGATTGGGATGGTGATGACGCCTTTAGGGGAGAAGTGATGACAATGGCGTCGTTGTATTGTCTCGATGAGGTCCTCTTCGAGTGGTGTGTGTGGGTATTTTGTCTGTGCCGCTTAGCGGTATGTGATGGTTTTCACCCAGTTTTTCACTAATTAACTGGGCAACTCTCTTCTGCTTAATTAATAGATGAGACACAATCCTTTGCCTCCATTTTGAAAAATTAGGTTAAAAATATACCAGATCATTTGTTTGATCTTTAATGGGGCTCTGAGTCCTCAAATAAATTTCTTATGAAAAGTATGTCCATCATTGATAATCTGCAT
Organism: Triticum aestivum; assembly: GCF_018294505.1. NCBI lineage: Eukaryota > Viridiplantae > Streptophyta > Magnoliopsida > Poales > Poaceae > Triticum > Triticum aestivum. The sequence continues at coordinate 47,974,031 of NC_057806.1, read as the reverse complement.
ATACTGTTTTGACGGAAAAGGGGGCAGAAGTACTCCCGCGGAAGACATCTGGTTCATGTGTTAGGGTTTTGTGTTAGGGCTTTCTTTTTTTAGACTTATGATCTATTCATTTTTAATCATGACAGCACAACAAATATCAGAAATAATAAAAACATACATTTTGATCCACCATCTAGCGACGACTATAAGCACTGAAGCGAGCCGAAGGCGCGCCACTGTCATCGCCCCTCCCTCGTTGTTCTCGGGCAAAACTTCTTATAGTAGATAGTCGAGAAATCGTCATGGTAAGACCCCATAGGACCAGTGCACCAGAGCTGCAACCGTCGCCGATGAAGAGTAGCATAGCATGAACGGGGAAGAACGATGACCAGATCAAAGCAAATCTGTGCACTACCGGGATGGGGGCTTGGCGAGGAGAATCTTATTCCATCTTCAAGGAGCCGCCGCCGTACTCTCGTGTTCCTGAGTATGACACAAATTCTAACAAAACTCAAAGGAACATTTAAAGATGGAGCCCTTCCATCGGTAAGGGCTAGGATCCACCACGCGCCCATGTCCCTAAGGTCAACGGAGACGAGGTGGACCAACGTCAAAAAGAAAACCCCTGATTTCTTTGGAGAGGAGGCGGCTGTGTATACATGAGGCCAGTTCATGTATTAGGTTGATCAACATCAACGTATTAACCAGGTTTAGGCATATCACACACTTATCTATATCTATACTTATATCAATATAAAAAGACTAAAGACACAGATCCAATAAATCTCAGCCATCAACCAATGTCAATCCAATGACTTATATTGCTCCAATTGTGAATGCTCAACATGTTAGCGTGCAATTAATAACATACCAAATATAGACTATCCTCGTAATTAACGCGTGATTGATGCCCTACCTAATATTAACGTGCAATTATGTATGATATCAATATGTAATTAATTTTATGCCTGACATCAATGTGCATTGCACATACGCTTTTACTAGTTTCTAGTAAGAGCCCGATGGAGCTCAATATTCTTTTTTTCCGGAAATGGAGATCAATATTCAACGGGACCTCACAAAAGTTTAAGAAGAAACTGGACATGTAAGAAGTATAAGATAATAGTCAGTACACTAGTAAGAGGTGTGTTGATGAGAACAAGACATTCCAATAGAAGTAATGGCACTTGGCGTGCTCCATCAAAGATTGGTGGATTGGTCTTGCCAACTCAACCGTCCCAAATCGGAAGGCTATGGCCACTCTTTCCCTGCTCGGCTCCCGGACCCTCTGGAACGAAAGGAATGCTCGTATCTTCCAACTCAAAGCGCCCCTCTGGCGGTTTTCCTCGCAAGTATAAAGTCTAAGGCACTAACTTGGGTAGCTATTGGTGCAAAAATTGGGATCAATCATGTAGTGAGAATAGAATTTTTGCTTCAGGTGTTGTAGCACAAACCTTAACTTTGTTTCTCCTCTTAATTAATGAACGAGGCAAAACTTTTACCTCCTTTCAAAAAATAGAAGTAATGATGTGTTTGATTTCCTCCATGGATTCTAGGCCCCGTTCCTTTTTCTGTGACTTGATTCAGACTGGCTGAGCAAATACAAGTAGTAAACATGTTCTGCATTGCATTTGATTACCCACAAAGCTCCAAGCTGCATGGCCGAAAAACAGACACACGACTTTGATTGCAATGCAACCAGCTACTATTTGGTTACGTGCAAGACATGCAATGCGGTAACCTCTTTTTCTAGTGATGAGGTTACCAACACACATAGTCATGCACATCAACAGTAAGGAACAAAGAGTAAATGATTTTAACACACGTAGATCAAACCACAGATTAACAAACTGACATAATAGTAACACACACAACCACACACGAATAGACATAACAGTAGCACAAAGACAACCAAACATAGTTCAGGACCGACAGACTAACCAAAAGACATTGCAACTCTTCAATCGTTGCAAGTGTTGGGTCGTGCTAGCCGCACTTAATCAACACCTCAGCGCTGGAAAGGTCAAACACGATCACCTTGAAACTATCCTCATTCAGGACCTTGAAGGTGAGCATGTACACGATCTTCAGCTTGTGAGATATGGTGAAGCCGGCCCACCCTTGATCAATAGCAGGCCTCCCATTGTTAGCCCAAAGCTTCACCCTCAAGCTACAGGTGGTGTTCGTCCTGAGAACGATATCCCGAGGGATGGTGGTCATTTACTCATAGAAGGCATCACAGACCAAATGTAGATCCAACCTAGGTTCTAAAAGCACCTTCAAAAGTGGGATGGACCTATGTTCTCATGGAAATGGCCAACATTCGTCGGCCTCCCGCAATGCCTCTTCGAGGCACGACATTGTACTACAGCCTTGCCCTTGGAGTAACTGCCCAAAGCATCATTGCCGATGGCCAATTTGCCCGTAGAGCGCTAAAAAGAACACTAGGCTCAACACACTGCCGAACTACAATGTGTAGGATCACAATGTGCATGCCTAGGGTTATGATCTTCATTGCATGATGTCATGTAGAAGGGGACAGCTGGTAGAAGGATCAGAACCACAATGTGTAGAACCAACCCCTTTACCAAAGATCACCCTAATACATGGATTGCACATTAGAGAAGATCGTTGTTCAAACAGTTCTAACCAAATTGTTCTTCCCCCTAACCAGACTGGTCTACCCCCTAATCGAACTTCGCGGCTTCGGCAGATGGAAGAAGAGAGCTTGCGACAGAGAGCGAGAGGGAGAGGGAGGATGGAGGCGATGCTCTCTATGAGAGGAAAAAAATAATGAGTGAACTAGTGACCGGGGGAGACTCACGTGCGGATAAGGTTGAGGAAGTCGCGTGTGGCTCAAAGCCTTTTTTGTATGACGTGACGTAAATGTGAATGATAGACTGTGTGACACTCGCGCGACCAACACGAGGCACTGCTGGTTATTAGAATAAATCGAAGGCGCTCCGTCGATCTACCGAGGACCAAGCAATCACACAAGGCACGACACCGAGATTTGTTAACGAGGTTCACCATCATGGCTACATCCTCGGGGCATGACTACGGGCGCTTCTCCCCATGACACCGCTACAATACCGCACCCCGGCCGCCCGGGTGCCGTCACACGCCGCCGGCTCCCCCGCGTGCCCATGCTATTACGTTGGCATATGTTACATCGTGTGTCTACCCTCGCTATATATGAGAGGCCTAAGATACAAGTGTCCTACTTGGACACGACTCCATATCCTGTCTACACACCGTACGACTCCAAGTCCAACTGTAACCTAACTTGTACAATAATATTCGACACAACTCTAACAAACTCCACCTTGGCGAATATTCTTCAGCACCTTGGATTCGTCCGTGCGTCGAACCTCCATGTACATTGGACTTGAGATACGTCATGAGCACTGCTGCTACTCCCAGACTCCATGTGACTCCACCTGCAACTGTAGTCCCTTCTCGTCTTCTTCACAGTCAACCCTCGAGCAAAATTAAGTTCCTCATTACTCTACTTTGTGCTCCCAACTTCCGTAGAATCCGTTCAACACCATCACACACCGATCACTGTTTGCGTGAAAATGAACTACTCGCATATTGGACGCCACATATAAGAGTTACCTGAACTCAATGCCACCGCTCTTTCTTGACCGTCTATCTGAAACTTGAAGGACTTTCACCGTCGCCTTGTATCACCCTGAGTCAAATTCACAGTTGTCTCACCCTTTTCTCGGATAGTCTTTGACATGTCCCATAGCTATAGCACTCCGCCTCCTTCTGTACTTGTCATCAGCACTTTGCCATGTGCACTGAACACCACAGAATATACTGCCATGTACTCTCCCAGCTTTTGACAATTTCAGACTTTCCGCCACTTTCTCAGATTCTCCATGGTCAACTCCTGTCCATCAACCGGCACCGATAGACCCAGTCACCAACTTGAATCTGCTACTCGTCAACACTGCTTCAGCACCCCTGCACACTTTGTCTGACCACACGTCTCACCATTAGTGCCTTGGTCTGTCGCTGTGTCCCGTGCTTACCGCACGCCTCGCCGCTATCACCACGTCGAGCCTCTGCTGTCCTGGTCGAGTCTCCCGGGTAGCTAGCCCACACTGACTCAACCCCCACTGCAGAGAACCACTAATCATCACTAACCGATGCCGAGTATCATGTCTCCATCAGACCATTGGGCCCCAATCCGATCCACGTGTCTCTCGCTATCCCGCTGAAATAGGCTTCGACTCTCCATGCATTTACGCCGTAGCCCCTCCATCAGCTTAGAGTGTAGTCATCCATCAACTCCAGCTCCACCTTCGACATGACTCCATGTAGCTGCGCCTTTGCTACCCCGCGCTCCGTCGACTTCAAGCTCTCTCATGTGTACACTGCCTTGAATCAACCCTGTGCCATAGTCTGTCGAAGCCGCACAAGCTCTCAGGCCCGCACCACGTGTTTCCACGCCTCAGAAGTCGGTCACCATCAGCATCACGCTCCTATGTCGTCGTCGTCGAAATCACCACCGTCTTCTGCTTTGACCAACATCCACGTCGATCCGCCAGACTGTCCAGTCCGACCCAGCCGAAATTATCCGACTGCAACCATGCTTCACCCTGCGCCGTGTCCGCCTCCGCACATCTCCGTGCATTGCCTTGACGCCATGTGTATGCATGATCCTTGTCACGTCACACTCCAGACTCCCCAATCATCTTGCCTGAAACGCATCCATCACATGATACTTCCATCTTAGTTTGCTTTACTTCTGTCAATGACTTCAAACATCCCTGTTGTGCCAACAAAAAATTTCCATCCTTGTCTACCATACGGTCGACCCGTGAAAAAGTAACCAAGCTGCAACACTTCCCGTGCATGTGCCGAAGTGCACCAAGCAAAGTCGCAAATATAGAACCTTTAATCCAAGCCATGCTCCACGTATTGCACTGCTTCTAGACACAACACTTGATGCCCTTCGTAACTGCTTCCAAAGCGTATTTTTGATGGGTTCTTCCCTTGATGAATACTTTCGCTGATTGACTGCCTCCAGCCTGCATGTACGTGCCTTTTTTCTCTCAAACAAATCTCCCCTCACAGCTTCTCACGTGCCTCTTGACCATGCCTTGGCTTCCCTGTGCGTTCCAGCACTTTAGACATGCCGTCAAGCTCCCTTGCAAGCCACAAGTCCACCTGAGTTTTCCCGTTACAACCGCACATAGGCCTCACGCGATTTGGGCCTTGATTCCGCGTCTGTACTTTGGGCCTCTAGCCAGGCTGCATGCCCTGCAATACGCGCCTTGCTCGCCGATCGCCACACGTCTCCTGCCGACACACGTTCCGAAGCCGCCGCCACTGCACGTATCCGATACCCTCGATCGGATCTGCTGCCTTGCAATTCGGCACTGCCGCCGCCACGCGTGTGCTGCATCCACCGATGCGCTGCAGCCACCTGTACCGGCCGCGGGTGGCGCGGCTTCGATCCCGCCGACGGCGCTGAGAACCGCTGCTGCTTCGATTGCTATTCTGCCGCCACTCATTCTGCTGATGCCCACAAACGCCGTTTCATGACGAACGAAATCAACTCACGGTTCGGCCTCCTTCCTCTGAATCAACGGAATCGCAACCTCTTCAAACCTTGCTCATGATACCACTTGTTAGAATAAATCCGAGGCGCTCGGTCGATCTACCGAGGACCAAGCAATCACACGAGGCACGACACCGAGATTTGTTAACGAGGTTCACCATCATGGCTACATCCTCGGGGCATGACTACGGGTGCTCCTCCCCATGACACCGCTACAATACCGCACCCCGGCCGCCCGGGTGCCGGCACACGCCGCCGTCTCCCCCGCGTGCCCGTGTTATTACGTTGGCATAGGTTACATCGTGTGTCTATCCTCGCTATATATGAGAGGCCTAAGATACAAGTGTCCTACTTGGACACGACTCCATATCCTGTCTACACACCGTACGACTCCAAGTCCAACTATAACCTAACTTGTACAATAATATTCGACACAACTCTAACACTGGCTGCCCAGCCGAAACATTTATCTCGCAGCAAGCAGTTTCAACACATCTAGAACGATGCTTAAAAAGATAGGTGACAAAGAGTCACCTGACGCAGTCCCTTCTTTGGATATAGTGGACGATGTCGTTATTAACCTTAGAGCATCTACAGTCGAGCATCTACAGCCGGACTTGGCAAATATGACCCCCCGTGGATGCGTCCGATCAATGACCAGGCGTGCCCGTTTTGAACCCATATTTTCTTTCTCATATGTTTGGTCACTTGCACGTGATTGGTGGACCGATGCAGGAGTTGTGTGCCAACACCGTGTATATGGTATATAATCTATAGCTTTCTCACTTGCACGTGACATGGTGTTTGATGCATTTTTAATTTATGAATATTTTTTAGTGAACGTAATGGTCAAAGCTATACTTTAAACACCGTGTCATTTTCCAAAACATGAAATGTGTGTAAATGGAAGGAGTAGCTATCTGGCCAACTTGAATATTCCTTATCGGTTTAGTCTTTTCATACATGTATCTACCTTCCTCTCGTCAAAATTCCATGACTGGTGTGGTGATTTGTCCATTTCACTAGTTGTTGGTGATAATCCTAACTATAACCAGTCAATGCATTATAGCATTCCAATAAATTATACTGATACTATTACTAATCTACAATTTTATATTCATTTTTGTGAACCAATGCATTAAAATATATATATGCATACTCGACCTTTACATTTTTCACTACATCTACTTATGACCGGATGGAGAATGATACAACACGGTTGCTTTGAACAGAGTGTTTCTTCGCAACCAAGGTGAGGAATGGGCAGAAAGCCGGAGCAGCAGCAGTTCTTGTTGCTGATACAAAACTTGAGCCATTATTTGCAATAGAAGGAGCAGAAAGCAGAAGCGCAAGCAAAACAGATGCTTTAGAGGATATCACCATTCCTTCGGCACTAATAACCAAAAACCTGGGGGACAGTCTCAAGAAAGCAATGGATAATGGCGACTTGGTTAATGTTAACTTGGACTGGGGGGAGTCCCGACCGTACCCTAATGAGCGTGCTGAGTATGAATTTTGGACAAATAGTATTGATGAATGTGGTCCAAAATGCGATAACCAGGTTGATTTCCTGAAGAGATTCAAAGGTGTAGCGCAAACACTCGAGAAGAAGGGCTACACGCAGTTCACTCCTCATTACATTACTTGGTATTGCCCAGAGAACTTTGTCTTAAGCAAGCAGTGCAAGTCCCAATGTATCAACCATGGGAGGTATTGTGCACCAGACCCGGAACAAGGTTCCAGCAAAGGGTACAATGGGAGAGATGTGGTGATTCAAAATTTATATCAAATTTGTGTGTTCAAAGTTTCAAAGAAGACTGGGAAGCCTTGGTTATGGTGGGACTATGTGACTCATTTTTCTATTATGTGCCCAATGAAGAAAAAGATGTACACTCATGAATGTGCTTCCGGAGTAATCAGATCACTTGGTATGCAAATGTTGCACCAGCCACTCTATGTTTCAAATTGCAGTGCAGTTATAAACTTATACTAATGTTGGTGAATGTGTATGTGTTTTGCAGGCCTTAGTCAAAAAGCAGTTGAGATGTGTGTTGGTGATCCTGACATGGACGAGGATCATCCTGTGCTAAAAGATGAGCAAGATGCACAGGTTACTAGTTGAGCACTATCTTAGCTTTTGTGTTTACCGAGCAAGTTCCGAATGCAACATCTTCTTCTATTTTTCACAGATTGGCAAGGGTTCTCACAGTGATGTTACTATGTTACCAACACTTGTAATCAACAATAGACAATACAGAGGTCAGTGTTCGTCCCTCCAATATAAATAACGGAATAGCTACATGAGGTGTGCTGACTGGTGAGCCTTAACATCTTATTGAATCTTTATTTCTTAGGGAAACTTGAAAAAGGAGCAGTTCTTAGAGCTCTCTGCGCCAGCTTTCGAGAAAATAGTGAACCATCTATTTGCTCAAATGAAGGTTTGATTTTTTGGTTCCCATGATTCTTTCTCAAGGTGTACTAATATGTAAGTAGTAGTGTTATGGACCAGGAGCCCATGGGGCTAAGATGGTCATCATACACATACCTTAAGGTGTGCGGCACCACTATTGGAAACCACATACCACCCTCACTGCTCTCCCCAGATCAGCCTTGCTGATACTTATCCTTAAGATTAGATTGCTAGCAAGTTGAGTTAGGGAGTTCTTGGATTGGATGACGGTTATGTACTTATGTTAGGAAGTTTATCTTAAGTTTGTAAGAGTCTTGAGTCCATGTAGAAATGAGTTCCTAGCGATAAATATTAGCCTTTGCTTTCGTCGTTCCTCCCACTGCCCACCCCCTCTCATCTTGCGGTGTGTTTGTCAAGGCCATAAACCCCTCCCTTGTGTATTCCAGACCCATGGCGAAAGGTCACTTTTCTGTTAAGTTCCCAAATTGTAGCTCACTAACTCACCTATGCATTATGCCATGTATAGTGGTACAAACCAGGGTTCTGAACATGTATAATAGCAGCCTGGAATGGACTGGTATAATGTTATAGACATTACACTAATCTATACAAAGGTATAGAACGCAACAAGCTTATATATTTAGTTATGGCGGTAGTAGATAATATATTTCTAGTCTACACCATATCACCCGTAATCCTATATGTCACCTCTCATAAACTATTGATGTAAGCTCATTGTAAATTGTCTACCGATCAAGAAGAAGACATACAAACCAATCAATGCTTGGACAACAATGGTGGTTGCTGGCAAGATATGGCTGCTAACGTGACTGCATGCAAGGTACATGTTCTACTGTTCTATTTTTCTCAAGATTATGTTACTTCATGTGCTACATATTTGGTCTGTTTAGCTTCATGTATGCTGTTTTGTGCACATATAGGACACCTCCACTGGAACAATTTGTGAATGTCCAGTTTTTCAAGGTGTGAAGTACATTGGTGATGGTTACAACCACTGTGAAGGTACACTAGTAATGATTTCTATATTTATCTTTTGATAGCTTTTATCTGTTCTTTTGAAGTATTGTGTAAAAGATATTCATCTTTCTGTAGCAAACGTAGTTACCTAGACAATTTGCCCTCATCTTCATTTCCATAGTTTCTTTTAAAGAAAGAAGCAAGGGAAGCACACACCTAAGTTAATGAGGCATACGCTTTTCTACCAAACGGTAGTACTAGAGATCTCCTATACCATTTCCCGCAAAAAAAGAGATCTCCTATACTATAATGATAGAGTTGACACATGATAACTCTAATAGGCTTCGTAGAACAAATATTGATTGGTCACAACGTAGGAAATAGCAAGATTAAATATTACTACAAAGCTTCAGCTTTTAAACATTGTGCAGCACTATCTTTGGTCATCTTTTCTCCTACTCTGCTTAACCATTTCTACTCTTCTTTAATGTGTAGCTCGCATGGATGTCCAGCGAGGGACCAACAGTCAAGACCGGCCTCGGCAGATCAAGAACCATGAGACCAAAAAAACAAAGGTGAGAACAAACTTTTCGTTCCCTTTTCTTGCCTCTCTCTCTCTCTCTCTCCGGCCTTCTCTCCGTGATTCTTCCACAAGGGCCCACCACTGTATGCCAACTTCTTGGTACAATTCTAGAAATTTATCACTAGGGTCCACTGCTCTAGTGTATGGAGTCGATTCGATTGCCCCTTCGAATCGCTTTTCACCCGCACCAGAGATGGTCTAATACAATACATATTCTTCTTATTTTGTAAGTATTTTTCAAAACCTTTCTTTACTATACCATGTTTCTCAAATAGATTACGCTAATAGCCATTTCAACTGGACCAAGAGGGTATATTAAAACCTTTGTATCTAGTCAATTGATCTAATGAGAACTCTCCAAAGTGCCCTTCGAGTTTGTAATATTTTTAACTCATCAATAGGCACAACACCTGTGCCATTTTTATTTAGAAGATGACAGGCCTCGAATCTGGGTGAGCTAAGCGAGTGTAGATACCGCTAGCTAACTAACTGACACTCAGTTCTCAGATAGTAATATATTTTAAGTATCAGAACTCTAGAAGCACAGCCATACATCATTCCTTGGTTATAATTGGAAATTGTAGTTGTTTATACCTAAGAACCCAGTTTATCGAGGAGCCCTATCCTTTATAACAACATGATGTACAATATTAAAAAAGCTTACCTTGTTAGCTTGGTAGCCGGAAAAATAGGCTTTAACTTGTTTCCCAAAACTAATGCACGCAAATACTAAGGCATATTGGAGGTTATTGACTTGTATTTTTCTTTGGATCCAGATAGAGGTTGCCCACGAGGTCATTTACAACCTCTTTTTAGGTACATGAATGGACACTCTTTTTTCTACCTTTGGTATACTTCTAATATAATATGTATTACTTATTAATCATATTAATGTTCTTTTGTCAGGCATACAGAAGTTGGCACACAAGGTGTTCTAGGATCTGCCCGGTACTGCGGTGATGTATGATCTTTGTTAGATTACATACCATATACGTATGACATTTATGTGAAAGAACGTGGTACAAAAGTGGTTTCCTGGCATAAGTGTTGTTCAATGTCAGAATATATATATAGCCTTGTAAGCTTGGCACTGGTGTTTTAAAATATTAAATTAGGCCAAACTATAATGCTACACACTCTTTCCTCCCTTGAGCATGGAAAGACATACTATTTGGGATGCAAAATATTTTTCATATTCCTATGGAGATATTTATGAGTTACTGCTTTACCATGTTCCCGACAAAGGCAAAACACAAGGATCTAATGCTATAATAAATTGGCAAAATTGTTTCCTAGACACTGTTAAATCGTGTGTGATGTACGTGCGAACGGAAATGTTTCTCTGGGATTCACTGTTGTGATGTACATATGAACAAAAATGTTTGTCTGGGATTCACTATGTGGGATGTACATATGAACGGGGACGATTGGGTCTGTATAATTGTATGTGATGACTCGCCCGATCGCACACAAGCTCTTTTTGCCTCGCGTGTGTGATCGGAGAACCTATCGCCGACGGTTTCTCGGTCGTGTGGGAAGGACTCTACTATGGCACACACAAACAAGGCGACGGTTTAAAATGCCATCACGGAAAGGACTTAAAAATTGTTTGTATAGCATGTCGCTGCACTAGTGATACCGAAATCCTCGTTACCGGTTTTGTTCTTCTTTCTCATTATTATGTTCCGGCATCCCCGTGACAAAGTCACGTGTATCTGACTAGATGATGATTGATGTCGTCACGCTGAGAGGGCCCTAAGAATATCTCTCCATCGTCGGAGGAGAAAATCACACTCTCGAGCTATCCGGTCACTTGTCAAACTTTCTGATGAACCTGTAAGTTGTAGTTATGATCACCTTATTACATGTGACGTTTGAGCAACCCCAAAGCCCATCGTACGGTGAGAAGTGATCACGACACCCTCATGGTCAAAGGAGCAATATCACATGTTCACACTCCATGTTATTACGATTGAATGCAGATGATATTAACTCAATTTATAACGAGCAAGATTGGGTCGATTCAATATGATCATTTTTCTAACGTCATAATCTCAATGTTGTTTTCGGATCATTGTTACACTTAACGACATCCTAAGATCCAGAAAACGTGATCACCAACTGAAGAAAATATGCCCTGGAGGCAATAATAAAGTTGTTATTTTATATTTCCTTATATCATGATAAATGTTTATTATTCATGCTAGAATTGTATTAACCGGAAACTTGATACATGTGTGGATACATAGACAAAACACCGTGTCCCTAGTAAGCCTCTACTAGACTAGCTCGTTGATCAAAGATGGTTAAGTTTCCTAACCATAGATGTGTTTTGTCATTTGATTAACGGGATCACATCATTAGGAGAATGGTGTCATGGACAAGACCCATCTGTTAGCTTTGTATAATGATCGTTAAGTTTTATTTCTATTGCTTTCTTCATGGCTTATACATATTCCTTTGACTATGAGATTATGCAACTCTTGGATACCGGAGGAATATCTTGTGTGCTATCAAACATCACAACGTAACTGGGTGATTATAAAGATGCTCTACAGGCATCTCCGAAGGTGTTTGTTGGGTTGGCATAGATCGAGATTAGGATTTATCACTCCGAGTATCGAAGAGGTATCTCTGGGCCCTCTCCGTAATGCACATCATAATAAGCCTTGCAAGCAATGTGACTAATGAGTTAGTTGCGGGATGATGCATTACGGAATGAGTAAAGAGACTTGCCGATAACGAGATTGAACCAGGTATAGAGATACCAACGATCGAATCTCGGGCAACTAACATACCGATGACAAAGGGAATAACGTATGTTGTCATAACGGTTTGACCAATAAAGATCTTCGTAGAATATGTGGGAGCCAATATGAGCATCCAGGTTCCGCTATTGGTTATTGACCGGAGAGGTGTCTCGGTCATGTCTACATAGTTCTCAAACCCGTAGGGTCCGCACGCTTAACGTTCGATGACGATTTGTATTATATGAGTTATGTGATTTGGTGACCGAATGTTGTTCGGAGTCCCGGATGAGATCACGGACATGACGAGGAGTCTCAAAATGGTCGAGAGGTAAAGATTCATATATAGGACAATATTATTTGGACACTGGATGTGTTCCGGGGGTACTGGGTACAAATCGGGTCACCGGAAGGGGTTCCGGGCTACCCACGACAAACTATATGGGCCTATTGGGCCAAGAGGGGAAACACATCAGCTAGCATGGGCTGTTGCACCCCCCTTGCTGGCCGAATAGGAAGGGGAAACGAAAATGGAAAGAGAGAAGGAAGGGGAGGCAATTCGGCCTCCCCCTTTCCTTCCCTCCTCTCTCCCCTTTCCTTCCCTCTCCGGAAAACATGGTAGGGGGGCGAATTGGACAAGGCCCCCAAGCAGGATGTTGATACGTCTCCAATGTATCTATAATTTTTGATTGCTCCATGGTATATTATCTACTGTTTTGGACTATATTGGGCTTTATTTTCCACTTTTATATTATTTTTGGGACTAACCTATTAACCGGAGGCCCAACCCAGAATTGCTGTTTTTTGCCTATTTCAGTGTTTCAAAGAAACGGAATATCAAACGGAGTCCAAACGGAATAAAACCTTCGGGAACGTGATTTTCTCACCAAACGTGATCCAGGAGACTTGGACCCTACGCCAAGGCATCAGAGAGGCGGTCACAAGGGTGGGGTGTGCGCCCCCTGCCTCGTGGGCCCCTCGGTGCTCCACCGACGTACTTCTTCCTCCTATATATACCTACGTACCCCCAAACGATCAGAACAGGAGCCAAAAACCTAATTCCACCGCCGCAACTTTCTGTATCCACGAGATCCCATCTTGGGGCCTGTTCTGGAGCTCCGCCGGAACAGGGCCGTCATCACGGAGGGCTTCTACATCATCACAGCCCCTCCGATGAAGTGTGAGTAGTTTACCTCAGACCTTTGGGTCCATAGTTAGTAGCTAGATGGCTTCTTCTCTCTTTTTGGATCTCAATACAAAGTTCCCCCCTCTCTCGTGGAGATCTATTCGATGTAATCTTCTTTTTGCGGTGTGTTTGTTGAGACCGATGAATTGTGGGTTTATGATCAAGTCTATCTATGAATAATATTTGAATCTTCTCTGAATTCTTTTATGTATGATTGGTTATCTTTTCAAGTCTCTTCGAATTATCCGTTTGGTTTGGCCAACTAGATTGGTAGTTCTTGCCATGGGAGAAGTGCTTAGCTTTGGGTTTGATCTTGCGGTGTCCTTTCCTAGTGAAAGAAGGGGTAGCAAGGCACGTATTGTATCGTTGCCATCGAGGATAACAAGATGGGGTTTATTTCATATTGCATGAATTTATCTCTCTACATCATGTCACCTTGCTTAAGGCGTTACTCTGTTTTTAACTTAATACTCTAGATGCATGCTGGATAGCGGTCGATTAGTGGAGTAATAGTAGTAGATGCAGAATCGTTTCGGTCTACTTGTCACGAACGTGATGCCTATATACATGATCATGCCTAGATATTCTCATAACTATGCTCAATTCTGTCAATTGCTCAACAGTAATTTTTTCACCCACCATAGAATACTTATGCTCTTGAGAAAAGCCACTAGTGAAACCTATGCCCCCGGGTCTATTCTCATCATATCAATCTCCATTACTTTAATCTTGCTTTGCTTTTTTACTTTGCCTTTACTTTTCACTTTGCATCTTTATACCAAAAATACCAAAAATACTATATTTATCAGATCTCACTCTCATAAGTGACTGTGAAGGGATTGACAACCCCTAATCGCGTTGGTTGCGAGTAGCTATCGTTTTGTGCAGGTACGAGGGACTTGAGCGTGGCCTCCTACTGGATTGATACCTTGGTTCTCAAAAACTGAGGGAAATACTTACGCTACTCTGCTGCATCATCCTTTCCTCTTCGAGGAAATCCAACGCAAGCTCAAGAGGTAGCAAGAAGAATTTCTGGCGCCATTGCCGGGGAGTCTACGCAAAAAGTCAATATACCAAGTACCCATCACAATCCCTATCTCTCGCATTACATTATTTTCCATTTGCCTCTCGTTTTCCTCTCCCCCCAATTCACCCTTGCCGTTTTATTCGCCCTCTCTCTCTCTCTCTATCCCCCCCTCTATTTGCCTCTTTTGCCCGTTTGCCCTTGTTTGCTCGTGTGCTAGTTTGTTTGCTTGTTTGTCGCGATGGCTCAAGATACTAACAAATTGTGTGACTTCACCAATACCAATAATAATGATTTCCTTAGCACTCTGATTGCTCCTCTTGCCAATACTGAATCTTGTGAAATCAATGCTGCTTTGTTGAATCTTGTTATGAAAGATCAATTCACCGGCCTTCCTAGTGAAGATGCCGCTACTCATCTGAATAGCTTCGTTGATTTTATGTGATATGCAAAATAAAAGAGATGTCGATAATGATGTCGTTAAATTGAAGCTATTTCCTTTTTCGCTTAGAGATCGTGCTAAAGCTTGGTTTTCGTCTTTGCCTAAAAATAGTATTGATTCTTGGAACAAGTGCAAAGATGCTTTTATCTCTAAGTATTTCCCTCCCGCTAAGATCATCTCTCTTAGAAATGATATTATGAACTTTAAACAACTTGATCATGAACATGTTGCACAAGCTTGGGAGAGAATGAAATTAATGATACGTGATTGCCCTACTCATGGTTTGAATTTGTGGATGATTATATAAAATTTCTATGCCGGATTGAATTTTGCTTCTAGAAATCTTTTAGATTCGGCCGCGGGAGGCACTTTTATGGAAATCACTTTAGGAGATGCTACTAAACTCCTAGATAATATTATGGTTAATTATTCTCAATGGCATACTGAAAGAACTTCTAATAAAAAGTGCATGCGATAGAAGAAATCAATGTGTTGAGTGGAAAGATGGATGAACATATGAAATTATTTGCTACTAAGAGTGTTTCTTCTGATCCTAATGATATGCCTTTGTCTACTTTGATTGAGAATAATAATGAATCTATGGATGTGAATTTTGTTGGTAGGAATAATTTTGGTAACAATGCTTATAGAGGGAATTTTAATCCTAGGCCATATCCTAGTAATCCTTCTAATAATTATGGGAATTCCTACAACAACTCTTATGGAAATTATAATAAGATGCCCTCTGAATTTGAGAATAGTGTTAAAGAGTTTATGAATTCACAAAAGAATTTTAATGCTTTGCTTGAAGAGAAATTGCTTAAAGTTGATGATTTGGCTAGGAACGTTGATAGAATTTCTCTTGAGGTTGATTCTTTAAAGCTTAGATTTATTCCTCCTAAGCATGATATCAATGAGTCTCTCAAAGCCATGAGAATTTCCATTAATGAGTGCAAGGAAAGAACCGCCAGGATGCGTGCCTCCAAAGATGCCTTTATTAAAGCGTGTTCTTCCAATTCCTATGAAAATCAAGATGAAGATCTAAAAGTTATTGATGTGTCTCCTATTAAATCGTTGTTTTGCACTATGAATCTTGATGAAACTGAATATGAACTTCCTTTACCTAGAAGGCGTTCTAAAAATTCGGAGTATTTAGATCTTTATGATGAAATTGATGAAGGTGGGATTGAAAGAAATAAAAATCTAGACGTTGCTAAACCCACTATATTGGATATAAAGGAATTTAATTATGAAAGTTGCTCTTTAATTGATTATATTTCCTTGTTGCAATCCGTGCTAAATTCTCCACATGCTTATAGTCAAAAGAAAGTCTTCACCGAACAGCCTTGATGCATTCTTATGAAGAAAAACTTGAGTTGAAAGTTTCTATCCCTAGAAAACTCTATGATGAGTGGGAACCAACTATTAAAATTAAAATTAAAGATCATGAGTTTTATGCTTTGTGTGATTTGGGTGCTAGTGTCTCCACTATCCCCAAAACTTTGTGTGATTTGCTAGATTTCCGTAATTTTGATGATTGCTCTCTAAACTTGCATCTTGCGGATTCTACTATTAAGAAACCTACGGGAAGGATTAATGATGTTCTTATTGTTGCAAATAGAAATTATGTGCCCGTAGATTTCATTGTTCTTGATATAGATTGCAATCCTTCTTGCCCTATTATTCTTGGTAGACATTTCCTTAGAACGGTTGGTGCGATTATTGATATGAAGGAAGGGAATATTAGATTTCAATTTCCATTAAAAAGGGCATGGAACACTTTCCAAGAAAGAAAATAAAATTTCCATATGAAACTATCATGAGAGCCACTTATGGATTGCCTACCAAAGATGGCAACACCTAGATCTATCTTCTCTTTTATGCCTAGCTAGGGGCATTAAACGATAGCGCTTGTTGTGAGGCAACCTAATTTTATTTTTATTCCTTGCTTTTTGCTCCTGTTTAGTAATAAATAAATTATTTAGCCTCTGTTTTGGTTGTGTTTTTGTGTTTAATTAGTGTTTGTGCGAAATAGAACCGTTGGGAAGACTTGGGGAAAGTCTTGTTGAACTTGCTGTAAAAAACAGAAACTTTAGCGCTCACGAGAACTGCTGTCATTTTTATTTGGAGAGCGATATTTAGTTAATTCTTTTTGCAGATGACTAATAGATAAATTACTCACGTCCAGAAATTTATTTTATAATTTTTGGGGTTCCAGATATTGCGCTACCTACAGATTACTACAGACTATTCTGTTTTGACGGATTTTGTTTTCCGTGTGTTGTTTGCTTATTTTGATGAATCTATGGTTAGTAAAATAGTTTATAATCCATAGAGAAGTTGGAATACAGTAGGTTTAACATCAATATAAATAAAGAATGAGTTCATTACAGTACCTTGAAGTGGTTTTTTGTTTTCTTTTGCTAACGGAGCTCACGAGTTTTCTACTTTAAGTTTTGTGTTGTGAAGTTTTCAAGTTTTGGGTGAATTCTTGTGATGGATTATGGAACAAGGAGTGGCAAGAGCCTAAGCTTGGGGATGCCCATGGCACCCCCAAGATAATCCAAGGACACCAAAAAGTCAAAGATTGGGGATGCCCCGGAAGGCATCCCCTCTTTCGTCCACTTCCATCGGTAATTTACTTGGAGCTATATTTTTATTCACCAACATGATATGTGTTTTGCTTGGAGCGTCTTGTATTATTTGTGTCTTTTGTTGTTAGTGTGCCACAATCATCCTTGCTGTACACACCTTTTGAGAGAGCCATACATGAATTAGAATTTGATAGAATACTCTATGTGCTTCACTTATATCTTTTGAGCTAAGTAGTTTTGCTCTATGTGCTTCACTTATATCTTTTGAGCGTTATAATTTTGCTCTATGTGCTTCACTTAGATCTTTTAGAGCACGGTGGTGGATTTGTTTTAAAGAAACTATTGATCTCTCATGCTTCACTTAAATTATTTTGAGAGTCTTAATAGCATGGTAATTTTCTTAATAATAACATGCTTGGTATTCAAGATTTGTGAAACTTTCTTTTGAGTGTGTTGAATACTAAGAAAAGTTGGATGCTTGATAATTGTTTTGACATGTGGAGGTAGTAATATCAAAGCCATGCTAGTAGAGTAATTGTGAATTTTAGAAGTGCTTGAGTTAAGATTTGCAAGTCTCGTAGCATGCACGTATGGTAAACGTTATGAAACAAATTTGAAACATGAGGTGTTATTTGATTGTCCTCCTTATGAGTGGCGGTCGGGGACGAGCGATGGTCTTTTCCTACCAATCTATCCCCCTAGGAGCATGCGCGTAATACTTTGGTTTTTGATGGCTTGTAGATTTTTGCAATAAGTATATGAGTTCTTTATGACTAATGTTGAGTCCATGGATTATACGCACTCTCACCCTTCCATCCTTGCTAGCCTCTTCGGTACCGTGCATTGCCCTTTCTCACATTGAGAGTTGGCGCAAACTTCGTCGGTGCATCCAAACCCCGTGATATGATACGCTCTTTCACACATAAACCTCCTTATATCTTCCTCAAAACAGCCACCATACCTATCTATTATGGCATTTCCATAGCCATTCCGAGATATATTGCCATGCAACTTTCCACCATCCAGTTTATCATGACACATTCATCATTGTCGTATTGCTTAGCATGATCATGTAGTTGACATAGTATTTGTGGCAAAGCCACCATTCATAATTTTTCATACTTGTCATTCTTGATTCATTGCATATCCCGGTACACCGCTGGAGGCATTCATATAGAGTCATACTTTGTTCTAGTATCGAGTTGTAATCATTGAGTTGTAAATAAATAGAAGTGTGATGATCATCATTAATAGAGCATTATCCCAAAAAAAAGGCCAAATAAAAAAAAGGCCAAAAAAGAGAAAGGCCAAATAAAAAATAAAAAAAATAAAAAGGGGCAATGCTACTATTCCTTTTTTCCACACTTGTGCTTCAAAATAGCACCATGTTCTTCACATAGAGAGTCTCTTGAGTTATCACTTTCATATACTAGTGGGAATTTTCATTATAGAACTTGGCTTGTATATTCCAACAATGGGCCTCCTCAAGTGCCCTAGGTCTTCGTGAGCAAGCAAGTTGGATGCACACCCACTTAGTCTCTTTTGTTGAGCTTTCATACATTTATAACTCTAGTGCATCCGTTGCTTGGCAATCCCTACTCCTTGCATTAACATCAATCGATGAGCATCTCCATAGCCTATTGATTAGCCTCGTTGATGTGAGACTTTCTCCTTTTTTGTCTTCTCCACATAATCCCCATCATTATTCTATTCCACCTATAGTGCTATATCCATGGCTCACGCTCATGTATTGCGTGAAAGTTTATGAGTTTGAAATTATTAAGGTATGAAACAATTGCTTGGCTTGTCATCGGGGTTGTGCATGATGAGAGCATTTTTGTGTGACGAAAATGGAGCATGACTAAACTATATAATTTTGTAGGGATGAACTTTCTTTGACCATGTTACTTTAAGAAAACATAATTGCTTTGTTGGTTTGCTTGAAGTATTATTATTTTTATGTCAATATGAACTTTTGTCTTGAATCTTCCCAATCTGAATATTCATACCACAATTAAGAATATTTACACTGAAATTATGCCAAGTATCACTCCGCATCAAAAATTCTCTTTTTATGATTTACCTACTCGAGGACGAGCAAGAATTAAGCTTGGGGATGCCTGATACGTCTCCAACGTATCTATAATTTTTGATTGCTCCATGCTATATTATCTACTGTTTTGGACTATATTGGGATTTATTTTCCACTATTATATTATTTTTGGGACTAACCTATTAACCGGAGGCCCAGCCCAGAATTGCTGTTTTTTTTGCCTATTTCAGTGTTTCGGAGAAACGGAATATCAAACGGAGTCCAAACGGAATAAAACCTTTGAGAACGTGATTTTCTCACCGAACGTGATCCAGGAGACTTGGACCCTACGCCAAGGCATCGGAGAGGCGGTCATGAGGGTGGGGGGCGCCCCCCCTAGGGCGCGCCCCCCTGCCTCATGGGCCCCTTGGTGCTCCGCCGACGTACTTCTTCCTCCTATATATACCTACGTACCCCCAAAAGATCAGAACAGGAGCCAAAAACCTAATTCCACCGCCGCAACTTTCTGTATCCACGAGATCCCATCTTGGGGCCTGTTCCGGAGCTCCGCCGGAAGAGGGCCGTCATCACGGAGGGCTCTACATCATCGTTGCCTCTCTTGTGGAGAACTATTCGATGTAATCTTCTTTTTTGCGGTGTGTTTGTTGAGACCGATGAATTGTGGGTTTATGATCAAGTTTATCTATGAACAATATTTGAATCTCCTCTGAATTCTTTTATGTATGATTGGTTATCTTTGCAAGTCTCTTCGAATTATCAGTTTGGTTTGGCCTACTAGATTGATCTTTCTTGCAATGGGAGAAGTGCTTAGCTTTGGGTTCAATCTTGCGGTGTCCTTTCCCAGTGACAGTAGGGGCAGCAAGGCACATATTGTATTGTTGCCATCGAGGATAACAAGATGCGATTTTCATCATATTGGATGAGTCTATCCCTCTACATCATGTCATCTTGCTTAAGGCGTTACTCTATTTTTAACTTAATACTCTAGATGCATGCTGGATAGCAGTCGATGAGTGGAGTAATAGTAGTAGATGCAGAATCGTTTTGGTCTACTTGTCACGGACGTGATGCCTATATACATGATCATGCCTAGATATTCTCATAACTATGCTCAATTCTATCAATTGCTCAACAGTAATTTGTTCACCCATCGTAGAATACTTATGCTCTTGAGAGAAGCCACTAGTGAAACCAATGGCCCCCGGGTCTATTCTCATCATATCAATCTCCATTACTTTAATCTTGCTTTGCCTTTTACTTTGCCTTTACTTTTCACTTTGCATCTTTATACCAAAAATATTATATCTATCAGATCTCACTCTCGTAAGTGATCGTGAAGGGTACGAGGGACTTGAGCATGGCCTCCTACTGGGTTGATACCTTGGTTCTCAAAAACTGAGGGAAATACTTACGCTACTCTGCTGCATCATCCTTTCCTCTTCGGGGAAATCCAACGCAAGCTCAAGAGGTAGTAGATGCCTCCTACTTGGGGCGCCCCATTGTTGTCCCCCTCCCCCTCCCACCTATATATATGTGGGAAGGGGACGCCTAGACGACACAAAAAACATTGTTAGCCATGCGCGGCGCCCCCTCCACAGTTTACGCCTCCGGTCATATTCATGTAGTGCTTAGGCGAAGCCCTGCGCGGATCACTTCACCATCACCGTCATCATGCCGTCGTGCTGACGGAACTCTTCCTCGACACTTTGCTAGATCAAGAGTTTGAGGGACGTCATCGAGCTGAACGTGTGCAGAACTTGGAGGTGTCGTACGTTCGGTGCTTGATCGATCGGAATGAGAAGAAGTTCGACTACATCAACCGCGTTGTCAAATGCTTCCGCTTTCAATCTACGAGGGTACGTGGGCACACTCCCCCCTCTTGTTGCTATGCATCTGATAACCCACAAGTATAGGCGATCGCAATAGTTTTCGAGGGTAGAGTATTGAACCCAAATTTATTGATTCGACACAAGGGGAGCCAAAGAATATTCTCAAGTATTAGCAGCTGAGTTGTCAATTCAACCAGACTTGGAAACTTAATATCTGCAGCAAAGTGATTAGTAGCAAAGTGATATGATAGTAGTGGTAGCGGTAGCAAAAGGTAATGATAGCAAAAGTAATGTTTTTGGTATTTTGTAGTGATGATAGCAATAGCAACGGAAAAGTAAATAAGCAAAGAACAATATATGGAAAGCTCTAGGCAATGGATTGGTGATGGAGAATTATGCCGGATGCGGTTCATCATGTAACATTCATAACCTAGGGTGACACAGAACTAGCTCCAGTTCATCAATGTAATGTAGGCATGTATTCCGAATATAGTCATACGTGCTTATGGAAAAGAACTTGCATGGCATCTTTTGTCCTACCCTCCCGTGGCAGCGGGGTCCTAACAGAAACTAAGGGATATTAAGGCCTCCTTTTAATAGAGTACCAGAACAAAGCATTAGCACATAGTGAATACATGAACTCCTCAAACTATGGTCATCACCGGTAAGTATCCCGATTATTGTCACTTCAGGGTTAACGGATCATAACACATAATAGGTGACTATAGACTTGCAAGATAGGATCAAGAACTCTCATATATTGATGAAAACATAATAGGTTCAGATCTGAAATCATGGCACTCGGGCCCTAGTGACAAGCATTAAGCATAGCAAAGTCATAGCAACATCAATCTCAGAACATAGTGGATACTAGGGATCAAACCCTAACAAAACTAACTCGATTACGTGATAAATCTCATCCAACCCATCACCGTCCAGCAAGCGTAAGATGGAATTACTCACGCACGGCTGTGAGCATCATGAAATTGGTGATGGAGGATGGTTGATGATGACGATGGCGATGGATTCCCCTCTCCGGAGCCCCGAACGGACTCCAGATCAACCCTCCTGAGAGGTTTTAGGGCTTGGCGGCGGCTCCGTATCGTAAAACGCGATGAATCCTTCTCTCTGATTTTTTTCTCCCCGAAACCAAATATATAGAGTTGGAGTTGAGGTCGGAGGAGCTCCAGGGGGCCCACGAGGTAGGGGGGCGCGCCCCCACCCTTGTGGATAGGTGGTGGGCCCCTGGCCTTCATCTTTTGCAAGGATTTTTTATTATTTCCAAAAAGTTGTTCTGTGAAGTTTCAGGTCATTCCAAGAAGTTTTGTTTGTGCACATAAATAACACCATGGTAATTCTACTGAAAACAGCGTCAGTCCAGGTTAGTTCCATTCAAATCATGCAAGTTAGAGTCCAAAACAAGGGCAAACGTGTTTGGAAAAGTAGATACAACAGAGACGTATCAACTCCCCCAAGCTGAAACCTTTGCTTGTCCTCAAGCAATTCAGTTGATAAACTGAAAGTGATAAAGAAAAACTTTTACAAACTCTGTTTGCTCTTGTTGTTGTAAATATGTAAAGCCATCATTCAAGTTTTCAACAAAGATTATGAACTAACGACATTCGCAATAACGCATAGGTCTCAAGTTTACTCATATCAATGGCATAATCAACTAGCGAGCAATAATAATAAATCTCGGATGACAACACTTTCTGAAAACAATCATAATATGATATAACAAGATGGTATCTCGCTAGCCCTTTCTGAGACCGCAAAACATAAATGCAGAGCACCTTTAAAGATCAAGGACTGACTAGACATTGTAATTCATGGTAAAAGAGATCCAGTCAAGTCATACTCAATGTAAACTAACAACAATGAATGCAAATGACAGCGGTGCTCTCCAACTCGTGCTTTTTAATAAGAGGGTGATGACTCAGCATAAAATTAAATAGATAGGCCCTTCGCAGAGGGAAGCAGGGATTTCTAGAGGTGCCAGAGCTCGATTTTGAAATAGATGTGAATAATATTTTGAGCGGTATACTTTCATTGTCAACATAACAACCAAGAGATGGCAATATCTTCCATGCTACACACATTATAGGCGGTTCCCAAACAGAATGGTAAAGTTTATACTCCCCCTTCCACCAACAAGCATCAATCCATGGCTTGCTCGAAACAACGAGTGCCTCCAACTAACAAGAGTCCCAGGGGGAGTTTTGTTTGCAATTATTTTGATTTAGTTTGCATAAAGCATGGGACTGGGCATCCCGGTGACCAGCCATTTTCTCGTGAGTGAGGAGCGGAGTCCACTCCTCTTGAGAATAACCCGCCTAACATGGAAGATACGGACAACCCTAGTTGATACATGAGCTATTCGAGCATACAAAACAGGATATTTATTTGAAGGTTTAGAGTTTGGCACATACAAATTTACTTGGAACGGCAGGTAGATACCGTATATAGGTAGGTATGGTGGACTCATATGGAATAACTTTGGGGTTTATGGAGTTGGATGCACAAGCAGTATTCCCGCTTAGTACAGGTGAAGGCTAGCAAAAGACTGGGAAGCGACCAGCTAGAGAGCGACAACAGTCATGAACATGCATTAAAATTAATCAACACCGAATGCAAGCATGAGTAGGATATAATCCACCATGAACATAAATATCGTGAAGGCTATGTTGATTTTGTTTCAACTACATGCGTGAACATGCGCCAAGTCAAGTCACTTAAATCATTCAGAGGAGGATACCACCCTATCATACCACATCACAACCATTTTAATAGCATGTTGGCACGCAAGGTAAACCATTATAAGCTCCTAGCTAATCAAGCATGGCACAAGAAACTATGATCTCTAGTTGTCATTGCAAACATGTTTATTCATAATAGGCTGAATCAGGAACGATGAACTAATCATATTTACAAAAACAAGAGAGGTCGAGTTCATACCAGCTTTTCTCATCTCAGTCAGTCCATCATATATCGTCATAATTGCCTTTCACTTGCACGACCGAATGATGTGAATAATAATAATAGTGCACGTGCATTGGACTAAGCTGGAATCTGCAAGCATTCAATAAACAGGAGAAGACAAGGCAATATGGGCTCTTTTGTCAGATCAACAATAATGCATATAAGAGCCACTTCAACAATTTAATTATGGTCTTCTCCTATCGACCCCCAAAGAAAAGAAAAGAAATAAAACTATTTACACGGGAAAGCTCCCAACAAGCAAAAGAAGAACAGAAATCTTTTTGGGTTTTCTTTTTAATTACTACTACAAGCATGGAAAGTAAACTAATTAAAAGCTACAACTATTTTTTTGGTTTTTCTTAAGGTTTATTAAACAGACAAGAAGAAAGCATAAAAAGGAAAATAAACTAGCATGGATGATACAATGAAAAAGTATGAGCACCGACATCTAGCAATGAGTGTGTGAACATAAATGTAATGTCGGTGGGAAATACGTACTCCCCCAAGCTTAGGCTTTTGGCCTAAGTTGGTCTATGGCCACGGCTGGCCTGGCGAATATCCATAATAATAGTTGGGGTCGTACTGCGACGAAGAAGACTCCGATTGGCACTGGTTGGCAATCATCTTCGGGTCCCAGTGGTAATTGGACTGTCGTGGAGGCTCAACTTGTGGTTCCAGCTCTGGCTCTGTGGCTGATGTAGGGTTCCGATAGGCATGAATAGCCTCTAACGGAACAAGATACTGGCCTGCAGATAAATCAAACAAGGAAGGAGCAGGCAGGGTAATAGTCTCAGGATGATGTTTATCAAAGAACAATTTGTATTTAAGCTCCCCTTCCCTATTCTTAACAACAAAATCGTGTGCTACCATACTCTTATAATCTAAGTAAACACGTGGCAGCAATTTTTCTTCCTTCTCATAATGCCTAATAGGTATGTTAAAATGTGCAGCTAGGCGTGAAGCATAGATGCCTCCAAAGATGGGCCCTTTGGTACGGTTCAGACTTAACCGTTTAGCAATAATACTGCCCATACTAATAGAGTTATCACTGAATAAACCGTGGAACAAAATAATAATATCAAGGACACTAAGGTTTCCACAGTTTCCACGACCAATTAAGCAAGGACTAGCAAATATTGCAAAGTAGCGTAAAACAGGAAAATGTATGCTAGTGATTCGTGCATCGGAAACCTTCCTTGTTTCCCCTACGGTGATAGTATCAATAAACCCCTCCACATCATCACGATGTGATTCTTCTGTCTTGCCCTCAAAAGGGACTAAAAAAATTCGACAAAAATCATAAAGTGACATCTCCTTATGCTCATCATATAAATAAAACTCCATCGTAGGTGGTGAGCTCCTAGAATGGAAATAAAAGTTTTGCACAAAGATATTTGTGAGTAAGAGATACTGATCGCGTTGGTCGTGGAGGAAAGCAGTGAGGCCTGCATTCTCAGCCAATTCATAAAAATCTTCATAAATCTCGGCTGCTCGCAAGAAATCATCGGAAGGCCATTCACACGACCGAACCTCCGCAGTGCGAGGCAGATTATATTTGGCTTTGGTGCCTTTTCCTTCGAGCTTCGGCTCGATGAGCCCCTCAAAACTCTCTTCATTGTTTTCTGAAAAATTCTGAAATTTTTAGTAACTTCAAAATAAAAGTAAACCAAACTCAATAATATTGATAGCAACTACTCCTACAAGTGCCTAGGGCCTATATCATGCATCAAAACTACTTTTGACCATATAAATTTGACATGCAAGCTCAAGAACAGGGTCACCTAAGCAGCAAAAATTTGCATTGAATAAAGCACTAGAACAAAAACTAATTGGACCAATGGAGGAGTCACATACCAAGGAACAATCTCCCCAAGCAGTTTTGTGAGAGGTGCTTTGAGCAAGGAGATCGAAAATGGCAACAAAATGAGCTAGAACTCGTGCTTGAGCTGGATATTCGTGTTTGTGGGAGGAAGAAGAAGTGTATGGGTGCAGGAATAAGTGGAGGAGGGCCACCGTGGGCCCACGAGGCAGGGGGCGCGCCCATGGGGTAGGGCGCACCCTCCACCCTCGTGGCCAGGTGGATGACCCTCCTGCTGTGTTCTCGGTGCCAAATATTCTCAAATATTCCAGAAAAAATCATATTTAATTTTCAGGGCATTTGGATAAATTTTATTTTCGGGGTATTTTTATATTGCACGGATAATCAGATAACAGACAGAAAAATATTTAATTTATTTTATTTAATATAAATAACAGAAAGTAAAAGGAGGGTCCAGAAGGTTGTGCCTTCTAGTTTCATCCATCTCATGATCATCAAAAAGAATCCACTAACAAGGTTGATCAAGTCTTGTTAACGAACTCATTCCGAATAACATGGAACCGGAGAAATTTCGAATAACACTATGTTACCTCAACAGGGATGTGCACATCCCCAATAACAAGAATATCATATTTCTTCTTGATAGTATGAAGAGGAAATTCAAAACCTCCAAATATAATCTGATAGTATGAAGAGGAAATTCAAAACCTCCAAATATAATCGATGGAATTTTCCCAATAGAGTTGATACTATGAACTTGAGGTTGTTTTCTCGGAAAGTGTACCGTATGATCATTACCATTAACATGAAAAGTGACATTGCCTTTAGTGCAATCAATAACAGCCCCTGCATTATTCAAAAAGGGTCTTCCAAGAATAATAGACATACTATCATCCTCGGGAATATCAAGAATAACAAAGTCCGTTAAAATAGTAACGTTTGCAACTACAACAGGCACATCCTCACAAATACCGACATGTATAGCAGTTGATTTATCAGCCATTTGCAAAGGTATTTCAGTAGGTGTCAACTTCTTCAAATCCAGTCTATGATATAAAGAGAGAGGCATAACACTAACACCGGCTCCAAGATCACATAAAGCAGTTTTAACATAGTTTCTTTTAATGGAGCATGGTATAGTGGGTACTCCTGGATCTCCAAGTTTCTTTGGTATTCCACCCTTAAAAGTATAATTAGCAAGCATGGTGGAAATTTCAGCTTCCGGTATCTTTCTTTTATTTGTAATAATATCTTTCATGTACTTAGCATAAGGATTGGTTTTAAGCATATCAGTTAATCGCATACGCAAAAAGATAGGTCTAATCATTTCAGCAAAGCGCTCAAAATCCTCATCATCCTTTTTCTTGGATGGTTTGGGAGGAAAAGGCATGGGTTTCTGAACCCATGGTTCCCTTTCTTTACCATGTTTCCTAGCAACAAAGTCTTTCTTATCATAACGTTGATTCTTTGATTGTGGGTTATCAAGATCAACAGCAGGTTCAATTTCTATACCATTATCATTACTAGGTTGAGCATCATTATGAACATTATCATTAACATTATCACTAGTTTCAGGTTCATTACCAGATTGTGTTTCAGCATCAGAGATAGAAATATCATTTGGATTCTTAGGTGGTTGAGCAATAGGTTCACTAGAAGCATGCAAAGTCTTATCATTTTTATTTTTCTTCCTTTTAGAAGTACTAGGTGCATCTATATTATTTCTCTGAGAATCTTGCATAATTCTCATAGGGTGGCCTTCAGGATACAAAGGTTCCTGAGTCATTCTACCACCTCTAGTCATAACTCTAGCATCATTATCATTATCCTTACTATTCAATTCATTGAGCAAATCATTTTGAGCTTTAAGTACTTGTTCTACTTGAGTGGTAACCATAGAAGCGTGTTTACTAATAAGTTTAAGTTCACCTTTAATATTAGCCATATAATCACCCAAGTGTTCAAGCATATTTGAATTGTATTTCAATTGTCTACCAAAATAAGCATTAAAATCTTCTTGCTTAGCCATAAATTTATCAAACTCATCTAAGCATGGGCTAGCAAACTTAGTAAATGGGATTTCAGCTTTATCATATCTATAGAGAGAATTTACCTTTACTACCTATGTCGGATTATCAAGACCATGAATTTCTTCAATAGGTAATGGATTAAGATCAAATGTTTCTTCAACAGGCGGTAAATCAAGACCGTGTATTTCTTCAATAGGAGGTAAATTCTTAACATCTTCAGCTTTAATCCCTTTTTCTTTCATAGATTTCTTTGCCTCTTGCATATCTTCAGGACTGAGAAATAGAATACCCCTCTTCTTCGGAGTTGATTTTGGAATAGGCTCAGGAGTTGGCTCAGGAAGTGTCCAATTGTTTTCATTTGCCAACATATTATTCAATAGAATGTTAGCTTCATCCGGTGTTCTTTCCCTGCAAACAGAACCAGCACAACTATCCAGGTAATCTCTAGAAACATCGGTTAGTCCATTATAAAAGATATCTAGTATTTCATTTTTCTTAAGAGGATGATTAGGCAAAGCATTAAGTAATTGGAGAAGCCTCCCCCAAGCTTGTGGGAGACTCTCTTCTTCAATTTGCACAAAATTATATATATATCCCTTAAAGCAGCTTGTTTCTTATGAGCAGGGAAATATTTAGCAGAGAAGTAATAAATCATATCCTGGGGACTATGCACACAACCATGATCAAGAGAATTAAACCATATCTTAGCATCACCCTTTAATGAGAACAGAAATATTTTAAGGATATAAAAGTAACGAGTTCTCTCATCAGTAGTGAACAGGGTGGCTATATCATTTAATTTAGTAAGATGTGCCACAACAGTTTCAGATTCATAGCCATGAAAATGATTAGATCAACCAAAGTAATTATATCAGGATCAACACAGAATTCATAATTCTTATCAGTAACACAGATAGGTGAAGTAGCAAAAGAAGGGTCAGGTTTCATTCTAGCATTAAGAGATTGTTGATTCCATTTAGCTAGTAATCTCTTGAGTGCGTATCTATCTTTGCAAGCTAAAATAGCTAAAGAAGCATCTTTGTCAAAAACATAACCCTTAGGAATAACAGGCAAGTCTTCATCATCACTTTCATCAGTATTATCAGATTCAATATTTTCATTCTCTCTAGCCCTAGCAAGTTGTTCATCAAGAAATTCACCAAGTGGCAGAGTAGTATCAAGCATAGAAGTAGTTTCATCATAAGTATCATGCATAGCAGAAGTGGCATCATCAATAACATGCGACATATCAAAACGAATAGCAGAAGCAAGTTTAGGTGTCGCAAGCTTACTCAAAACAGAAGGTGAATCAAGTGCAGAGCTAGATGGCAGTTCCTTACCTCCCCTCAAAGTTGAGGGATAAATCTTGGTTTTTGGATCTCTCAAGTTCTTCATAATGATAAGCAGATATAAATCCCAAGTGACTCAAAGAATAGAGCTATGCTCCCCGGCAATAGCGCCAGAAAATAGTCTTGATAACCCATAAGTATAGGGGATCGCAACAGTTTTCTAGGGTAGAGTATTCAACCCAAATTTATTGATTCAACACAAGGGGAGCCAAAGAATATTCTCAAGTATTAGCAGCTGAGTTGTCAATTCAACCACACCTGGAAACTTAATATCTGCAGCAAAGTATTTAGTAGCAAAGCGATATGATAGTAGTGGTAGCGGTAGCAAAAGGTAATGATAGCAAAAGCAATGTTTTTGGTATTTTGTAGTGATGATAGCAATAGCAACGGAAAAGTAAATAAGCGAAGAACAATATATCGAAAGCTCGTAGGCAATGGATCAGTGATGGAGAATTATGCCAGATGCGGTTCATCATGTAACAGTCATAACCTAGGGTGACGCAGAACTAGCTCCAGTTCATTGATATAATGTAGGCATGTATTCTGAATATAGTCATACATGCTTATGGAAAAGAACTTGCATGACATCTTTTGTCCTACCCTCCCGTGGCAGCGGGGTTCTTATGGAAACTAAGGGATATTAAGGCCTCCTTTTAATAGAGAACCGGAACAAAGCATTAACACATAGTGAATACATGAACTCCTGAAACTACGGTCATCACCGGTAAGTATCCCGATTATTGTCACTTCGGGGTTAACGGATCATAACACATAATAGGTGACTATATACTTGCAAGATAGGATCAAGAACACTCATATATTGGTGAAAACATAATAGGTTCAGATCTGAAATCATGGCACTCGTGCCCTAGTGACAAGCATTAAGCATAGCAAAGTCATAGCAACATCAATCTCAGAACATAGTGGACACTAGGGATCAAACCCTAACAAAACTAACTTGATTACATGATAGATCCCATCCAACCCATCACCGTCCAGCAAGCCTACGATGGAATTACTCACGCACGGCGGTGAGCATCATGAAATTGGTGATGGAGGATGGTTGGTGATGACGATGGCGACGGATTCCCCTCTCCGGAGCCTCGAACGGATTCCAGATCAGCCCTCCCGAGAGGTTTTAGGGCTTGGAGGCGGCTCCGTATCGTAAAATGCGATGATTTCTTCTGTCTGATTTTTTTCTCCCCGAAACTCAATATATGGAGTTGGAGTTGGAGTCGGAGAGGCAACAGGGGGCCCACGAGGTAGGGGGCGCCTAGGGGGCGCCCCCCCACCCTCGTGGAGATAGGTGGGCCCCCTGGCCTTCATCTTTGCAGGTATTTTTCTTATTTCTAAATCTCCGTGAGTTCAGTCATCCAGAATTTGCTCCTGCACATAAATAACACCATGGTAATTCTGCTGAAAACAGCGTCAGTCCGGGTTAGTTCCATTCAAATCATGCAAGTTAGAGTCCAAAACAAGGGCAAAAGTGTTTGGAAAAGTAGATACGTTGGAGACGTATCAACTCCCCCAAGCTTAAACCTTTGCTTGTCCTCAAGCAATTCAGTTGACAAACTGAAAGTGATAAAGAAAAACTTTTACAAACTTCTGTTTGCTCTTGTTGTTGTAAATATGTAAAGCCAGCATTCAAGTTTTCAGCAAAGATTATAACTAACCACATTTGCAATAACACATAGGTCTCAAGTTTACTCATATCAATAGCATAATCAACCAGCGAGCCATAATAATAAATCTCGTATGACAACACTTTCTCAAAACAATCATAATATGATATAATAAGATGGTATCTCGCTAGCCCTTTCTGAGACCGCAAAACATAAATGCAGAGCACCTTTAAAGACCAAGGACTGACTAGACATTGTAATTCATGGTAAAAGAGATCCAGTCAAGTCATACTCAATGTAAACTAACAGTAATGAATGCAAATGACAGCGGTGCTCTCCAACTGGTGCTTTTTAATAAGAGGATGATGACTCAGCATAAAAGTAAATAGATAGGCCCTTCGCAGAGGGAAGCAGGGATTTGTAGAGGTGCCAGAGCTCGGTTTTGAAATAGAGGTGAATAATATTTTGAGCGGTATACTTTCATTGTCAACATAACAACCAAGAGATGGCGATATCTTCCATGCTACACACATTATAGGCGGTTCCCAAACAGAATGGTAAAGTTTATACTCCCCCTTCCACCAACAAGCATCAATCCATGGCTTGCTCGAAACAACGAGTGCCTCCAACTAACAAGAGTCCCAGGGGGAGTTTTGTTTGCAATTATTTTGATTTAGTTTGCATAAAGCATGGGACTGGGCATCCCGGTGACCAGCCATTTATCTCGTGAGTGAGGAGCGGAGTCCACTCCTCTTGAGAATAACCCGCCTAACATGGAAGATACAGACAGCCCTAGTTGATACATGAGCTATTCGAGCATACAAAATAGGATATTTATTTGAAGGTTTAGAGTTTGGCACATACAAATTTACTTGGAACGGCAGGTAGATACCATATATAGGTAGGTATAGTGGACTCATGTGGAATAACTTTGGGGTTTAAGGAGTTGGATGCACAAGCAGTATTCCCGCTTAGTACAGGTGAAGGCTAGCAAAAGACTGGGAAGCGACCAGCTAGAGAGCGACAACAGTCATGAACATGCATTAAAATTAATCAACACCGAATGCAAGCATGAGTAGGATATAATCCACCATGAACATAAATATCGTGAAGGCTATGTTGATTTTGTTTCAACTACATGCGTGAACATGTGCCAAGTCAAGTCACTTAAATCATTCGGAGGAGGATACTACCCTATCATACCACATCATAACCATTTTAATAACATGTTGGCACGCAAGGTAAACCATTATAACTCATAGCTAATCAAGCATGGCACAAGAAACTATGACTCTAATTGTCATTGCAAACATGTTTATTCATAATAGGCTGAATCAGGAACGATGAACTAATCATATTTACAGAAACAAAAGAGGTCGAGTTCATACCAGTTTTTCTCATCTCAGCCAGTCCATCATATATCATCATAATTGCCTTTCACTTGCACGACCAAACGATGTGAATAATAATAATAGTGCATGTGCATTGGACTAACCTGGAATCTGTAGGCATTCAATAAATAAGAGAAGACAAGGCAATATGGTCTCTTTTGTCAGATCAACAATAATACACATAAGAGCCACTTCAACAATTTAATTATGGTCTTCTCCTATCAACCCCCAAACAAAAGAAAAGAAATAAAACTATTTACACAGGAAAGCTCCCAACAAGAAAAAGAAGAACATGAAATCTTTTTGGGTTTTCTTTTTAATTACTACTACAAGCATGGAAATTAAACTAACTAAAACTTACAATTTTTTTTGGTTTTTCTTAAGGTTTATTAAACACACAAGTAGAAAGCATAAAAAGGAAAATACACTAGCATGGATGATACAATGAAAAAGTATGAGCACCGACATCTAGCAATGAGTGTGTGAACATAAATGTAACGTCGGTGGGAAATACGTACTCCCCCAAGCTTAGGCTTTTGGCCTAAATTGGTCTATGGCCATGGCTGGACTGGGCGATATCCATAATAATAGTTGGGGTCGTACTGCGATGCAGAAGAGGAAGACTCCGATTGCCACTGGCTAATAATCATCTTCGGATCCCACTGGTAATTAGACTGTCGTGAAGGATCAACTTGTGGTTTCGGCTCTGGCTCCTCAGCTAGTGTAGGGTTCCGGTAGGCGTGAATAGCCTTCAACGGAACAAGGTACGTGCCTACAGATAAATCAAACAAAGAGGGAGCAGGCAGGGTAATAGTCTTAGGATGATGTTTGTTAAAGAATAATTGATATTTAAGCTCTCCTTCCCTATTCTTAACAATAAAATCATGTGCCACCATACTTTTATAATCTAAATAAACATGAGGCAGCACTTTTTCTTCCTTCTTAGAATGCCTAATAGGTATGTTAAAATGTGCATCTAGGCGTGAGGCATAGATGCCTCCAAAGATGGGGCCCTTTGTACGGTTCAGACTTAACCGTTTGGCAATAATGTCGCCCATACTAAAAGTGTTATCACCATATAAGCCTTGGAGCAAAATAAAAATATCAGGGATACTAAGGTTTCCACAGTTTCCGCGACCAATTAAGCAACGACTAGCAAATAATGCAAAGTATCGTAAAATAGGAAAATGTATGCTAGTGATTTGTGCATCAGAAACCTTCCTTGTTTCCCCTACGGTGATAGTATCAATAAACCCCTCCACATCATCACGATGTGATTCTTCTGTCTTGCCCTCAAAAGGGACTAAACAAATTCGACAAAAATCATAAAGTGACATCTCCTTATGCTCATCATATAAATGAAACTCCACCGTAGGTGGTGAGTTCCTAGAATGAAAATGAAAGTTTGCACAAAGGTATTTGTGAGTAAGAGGTACTGATCAAATTGGTCGTGTAGGAAAGCGGCGAGGCCAGCATTATGAGCCAATTCATGAAAGTCTTCATAAATCCCGGCTGCTCTCAAGAAGTCCTCGGAAGGCCATTCACACGCCTGAACCTCCGCGGTGCGAGGCAGATTATACTTAGGCTTTGGTGCCTTTTCCTTCGAGCTTTGGCTCGATGAGCCCCTCAAAAGTCTCCTCATCATCTTCTGAAAGATTCTGAAATTTTTAGTAACTTCAAAATAAAAGTAAACCAAACTCAATAATATTGATAGCAACTACTCCTACAAATGCCTAGGGCCTATATCATGCATCAAAACTACTTTTGACCATATAAATTTGACATGCAAGCTCAAGAACAGGGTCACCTAAGCAGAAAAAATTTGCAATGAATAAAGTACTAGAACAAAAACTAATTGGACCAATGGAGGAGTCACATACCAAGGAACAATCTCCCCAAGCAGTTTTGTGAGAGGTGCTTTGAGCAAGGAGATCGAAAATGGCAGCAAAACGAGCTTGGACTCGGGTTTGAGCTGGTTATTCATGTTTGTGGGAGGAAGATGAAGTGTGTGGGTGCAAGAATAAGTGGAGGAGGGCCACCATGGGCCCACGAGGCAGGGGGGGCGCCCTAGAGGGGTGGGCGCGCCCTCCACCCTCGTGGGCAGGTGGTTGACCCCCTGGTGTGTTCTCAGTGCCAAATATTCTCAAATATTCTAGAAAAAATCATATTTAAATTTCAGGGCATTTGGAGAACTTTTATTTTCGAGGTATTTTTATATTGCACGGATAATCAGATAACAGACAGAAAAATATCTATTTTTATTTTATTTAATATAAATAACAGAAAGTAAAAGTGGGTACAGAAGGTTGTGCCTTCTAGTTTCATCCATCTCATGATCATCAAAAGGAATCCACTAACAAGGTTGATCAAGTCTTGTTAACGAACTCATTCCGAATAACATGGAACCGGAGAAATTTCGAATAACACTATGTTACCTCAACGGGGATATGCACATCCCCAATATAAGAATATCATATTTCTTCTTAACAGTAGGAAGAGGAAATTCAAAACCTCCAAATATAATCGATGAAATTTTTCCAATAGAGTTGATACTATGAACTTGAGGTTGTTTCCTCGGAAAGTGTACCGTGTGCTCATTACCATTAACATGAAAAGTGACATTGCCTTTAGTGCAATCAATAACAGCCCCTGCAGTATTCAAAAAGGGTCTTCCAAGAATAATAGACATACTATCGTCCTCGGGAATATCAAGAATAACAAAGTCCGTTAAAATAGTAAGTTTGCAACTACAACAGGCACATCCTCACAAATACCGACAGGTATAGCAGTTGATTTATCAGCCATTTGCAAAGATATTTCAGTAGGTGTCAACTTATTCAAATCAAGTCTACGATATAAAGAGAGAGGCATAACACTAACACCGGCTCCAAGATCACATAAAGCAGTTTTAACATAGTTTCTTTTAATGGAGCATGGTATAGTGGGTACTCCTGGATCTCCAAGTTTCTTTGGTATTCCACTCTTAAAAGTATAATTAGCAAGCATGGTGGAAATTTCAGCTTCCAGTATCTTTCTTTTATTTGTAATAATATCTTTCATGTACTTAGCATAAGGATTGGTTTTGAGCATATCAGTTAATCGCATACGCAAAAAGATAGGTCTAATCATTTCAGCAAAGCGCTCAAAATCCTCATCATCCTTTTTCTTGGATGGTTTGGGAGGAAAAGGCATGGGTTTCTGAACCCAAGGCTCTCTTTCTTTACCATGTTTCCTGGCAACAAAGTCTTTCTTATCATAATGTTGATTCTTTGATTGTGGGTTATCAAGATCAACAGCAGGTTCAATTTCTATATCATTATCATTACTAGGTTGAGCATCATCATGAACATTATCATTAACATTATCACTAGTTTCAGGTTCATTACCAGATTGAGTTTCAGCATCAGAAATAGAAATATCATTTGGATTCTCAGGTGTTTCAACAATAGGATCACTAGAAGCATGCAAAGTCTTATCATTTTTCTTTTTCTTCTTTTTAGAAGAACTAGGTGCATCTATATTATTTCTCTGAGAATCTTGCTCAATTCTCTTAGGATGGCCTTCAGGATACAAAGGTTCCTGAGTCATTCTACCACCTTCTAGTCAGCCACTCTAACAACATTATCATTATCTTACTATTCAATTCATTGAGCAAATCATTTTGAGCTTTAAGTACTTGTTCTACTTGAGTGGTAACCATAGAAGCATGTTTACTAATAAGTTTAAGTTCACCTTTAACATTAGCCATATAATCACCCAAGTGTTCAAGCATATTTGAATTGTATTTCAATTGTCTACCAAAATAAGCATTAAAGTCTTCTTGCTTAGCCATAAATTTATCAAACTCATCTAAGCATGGGCTAGCAAATTTAGTAAATGGGATTACAGCTTTATCATATCTATAGAGAGAATTTACCTTTACTACCTGTGTCGGGTTATCAAGACCATGAGTTTCTTCAATAGGTAATGGATTAAGATTATATGTTTCTTCAACAGGCGGTAAATTAAGACCATGTATTTCTTCAATAGGAGGTAAATTCTTAACATCTTCAGCTTTAATACCTTTTCTTTCATAGATTTCTTTGCCTCTTGCATATCTTCAGGACTGAGAAATAGAATACCCCTCTTCTTCGGAGTTGGTTTAGGAATAGGCTCAGGAATTGGCTCCGGAGGTGTCCAATTATTTTCATTTGTCAACATATTATTCAATAGAATTTCAGCTTCATCCGGTGTTCTTTCCCTGAAAACAGAACCAGCACAACTATCCAGGTAATCTCTGGAGGCATCGGTTAGTCCATTATAAAAGATATCAAGTATTTCATTTTTCTTAAGAGGATGATCAGGCAAAGCATTAAGTAATTGGAGAAGCCTCCCCCAAGCTTGTGGGAGACTCTCTTCTTCAATTTGCACAAAATTATATATATCCCTTAAAGCAGCTTGTTTCTTATGAGCAGGGAAATATTTAGCAGAGAAGTAATAAATCATATCCTGGGGACTACGCACACAACCAGGATCAAGAGAATTAAACCATATCTTAGCATCACCTTTAATGAGAACGGAAATATTTTAAGGATATAAAAGTAACGAGTTCTCTCATCTTTAGTGAACAGGGTAGCTATATCATTCAATTTAGTAAGATGTGCCACAACAGTTTCAGATTCATAACCATGAAAAGGATCAGATTCAACCAAAGTAATTATATCAGGATCAACAGAGAATTCATAATCCTTATCAGTAACAAAGATAGGTGAAGTAGCAAAAGCAGGGTCAGGTTTCATTCTAGCATTTAAAGATTGCTTACTCCATTTAGCTAATAATCTTTTGAGTTCAGTTCTATTTTGGCAAGCTAAAATAGCTAAAGAAGCTTCTTGATCAAAGACATAACCCTTAGGAATAACAAGTGATTCTTCATCATCACTTTCATCAGTATCATCAGATTCAATATTTCAATTTCTCTAGCCCTAGCAAGTTGTTCATCAATAAAATCACTAAGTGGCACAGTAGTATCAGGCATAGAGGTAGTTTCATCATAAGTATCATGCATAGCAGAAGTGGCATCATCAATAACATGCGACATATCAGAACGAATAGCAGAAGCAGGTGTAGGTGTCGCAAACTTTCTCAAAACAGAAGGTGAATCAAGTGCAGAGCTAGATGGCAGTTCCTTACCTTCCCTCGTAGTTGAGGGATAGATCTTGGTTTTTGGATCTCTCAAGTTTTTCAAAATGATAAGCAGATATAAATCCCAAGTGACTTAAAGAATAGAGCTATGCTCCCCGGCAATAGCGCCAGAAAATAGTCTTGATAACCCACAAGTATAGGGGATCGCAACAGTTTTTGAGGGTAGAGTATTCAACCCAAATTTATTGATTCGACAAAGGGGAGCCAAAGAATATTCTCAAGTATTAGCAACTGAGTTGTCAATTCAACCACACCTGGAAACTTAATATCTGCAGCAAAGTATTTAGTAGCAAAGTAATATGATAGTAGTGATAACGGTAGCAAAAGGTAACCGTAGTAAAAGCAATGTTTTTGGTATTTTGTAGTGATGATAGAAATAGCAACAGAAAAGTAAATAAGCGAAGAACAATATATGGAAAGATCGTAGGCAATGGATCAGTGATGGAGAATTATGCCGGATGCGGTTCATCATGTAACAGTCATAACCTAGGGTGATACAGAACTAGCTCCAGTTCATTGATATAATGTAGGCATGTATTCCGAATATAGTCATACGTGCTTATGGAAAAGAACTTGCATGACATCTTTTGTCCTACCCTCCCGTGGCAGCAGGGTCCTTATGGAAACTAAGGGATATTAAGGCCTCCTTTTAATAGAGAACCGGAACAAAGCATTAACACATAGGGAGTACATGAACTCCTGAAACTACGGTCATCACCGGTAAGTATCCCGATTATTGTCACTTCGGGGTTAACGGATCATAACACATAATAGGTGACTATAGACTTGCAAGATAGGATCAAGAACACTCATATATTGTGGAAAACATAATAGGTTCAGATCTGAAATAATGGCACTCGGGCCCTAGTGACAAGCATTAAGGATAGCAAAGTCATAGCAACATCAATCTCAGAACATAGTGGACACTAGGGATCAAACCCTAACAAAACTAACTCGATTACATGATAGATCCCATCCAACCCATCACCGTCCAGCAAGCCTACGATGGAATTACTCACGCACGGCAGTGAGCATCATGAAATTGGTGATGGAGGATGGTTGGTGATGACGATGGCGACGGATTCCTCTCTCCGGAGCCCCAAACGAACTCCAGATCAGCCCTCCCGAGAGGTTTTAGGGCTTGGTGGCGGCTCCGTATCGTAAAACGCGATGATTTCTTCTCTCTGATTTTTTTCTTCCCAAAACTCAATATATGGAGTTGGAGTTGGAGTCGGAGAGTCAACAGGGGGCCTATGAGGTAGGGGGCGCGGCCCCCACCCTCATGGAGAGACGGTGGGCCCCCTGGCCTTCATCTTTGGCAGGTATTTTTCTTATTTTCTGAAAAGTGGCTCCGTG
The DNA here is from genome assembly GCF_018294505.1 of Triticum aestivum. Taxonomy (NCBI): domain Eukaryota; kingdom Viridiplantae; phylum Streptophyta; class Magnoliopsida; order Poales; family Poaceae; genus Triticum; species Triticum aestivum. The sequence goes on along the minus strand of NC_057806.1, from coordinate 47,934,904 downwards.
AGGTTTCAGGTCATTCCGAGAACGTTTGCTCCTGCACATAAATAACACCATGGTAATTCTGCTGAAAACAGCGTCACTCTGGGTTAATTACATTCAAATCATGCTAGTTAGAGTCCAAAACAAGGGCAAAAGTGTTTGGAAAAGTAGATACGTTGGAGACGTATCAGGCCGCGCCCCAAACCCCTTGTCCAATTCGTCCTGGGCTTGGGAGGGGCGCGCGCCACCTCCTGGCTGCTGCCTCTCCTTCCCACTAAGGCCCATTAAGGCCCAATACTTCTTCCCCGTATTCCCGTAACTACCCGGTACTCCAAAAAATACCCGAATCACTCGGAACCTTTCCGATGTGCGAATATAGTCGTCCAATATATCGATCTTTACGTCTCGACCATTTCGAGACTCCTTGTCATGTCCCCGATCTCATCTAGGACTCCGAACTACCTTCAGGACATCAAATCACATAAACTCATAATATCGATCGTCACCGAACGTTAAGCGTGCGGACCCTACGGGTTCGAGAACTATGCAGACATGACCGAGACATGTCTCTGGTCAATAACCAATAGCGGAACCTGGATGCTCATGTTGGCTCCCACATATTCTACGAAGATCTTTATCGGTCAAACTGCATAACAATATACATTGTTCCCTTTGTCATCGGTATGTTACTTGCCCAAGATTCGATCGTCGGTATCTCAATACCTAGTTCAATCTCATTACTGGCAAGTCTCTTTACTTGTTCCGTAATACATCATCCCGCAACTAACACATTAGTTACAATGCTTGCAAGGCTTATAGTGATGTGCATTACCGAGTGGGCCCAGAGATACCTCTCCGACAATCAGAGTGACAAATCCTAATCTCGAAATACGCCAACTCGACAAGTACCTTCAGAGACACCTGTAGAGCACCTTTATAATCACCCAGTTACGTTGTGATGTTTGGTAGCACACAAAGTGTTCCTCCGGTAAATGGGAGTTGCATAATCTCATAGTCATAGGAACATGTATAAGTCATGAAGAAAGCAATATCAACATACTAAACGATCAAGTGCTAAGCTAACAGAATGGGTCTAGTCAATCATATCATTCTCTAATGATGTGATCCCATTAATCAAATGACGACTCATGTCTATGGCTAGGAAACTTAACCATATTTGATTCAACGAGCTAGTCAAGTGGAGGCATACTAGTGACACTCTGTTTGTCTATGTATTCACACATTTACTAAGTTTCCGGTTAATACAATTATAGCATCAATAATAAAAATTTATCTTGAAATAAGGAAATAAATAATAACTTAATTATTGCCTCTAGGGCATATTTCCTTCAGGATGCACAAGAGGAGGGCTATCAGGGCGTTAGAGATCATTGAATAGGAGGAGGATGGACAACATGAGGGCTATTAGGGGGGTGGAGATCATCGCTCATCCTCCTCAGGGAAACATGAATCTAGCAATTAATGTGGACGACGAGGATGAGCAGATGGTTGTACAGGAGGACTTGGAGGCTAATGCCGGTGTGGATCTGGCGCTGGTCATCGTGGAAGCCAAGGCTGGTTGCAAGAATGCCCCAATAGGTGCAGCAGTATGAGTTCTCGGTGCTATTTGAGCAGAATGCTTAATGCTCACACCGCCTGATGAAACTATGTACCTAGGGTAGGGTCATGGACCTGTCCAAACTAACCTACCCAAGGACATCTCCAGAAGAAATCATCTTTCAATCGACTTGAAGGTATCTCACTCAACAGACTTGAAGATACTCGACCAAGAAGCAATCACTCGACCAAGACCAAGCCACTCGACGGTCAGGTGACCTAAAGGCGCTCCACATGCTAACGGTCGGTTATTAAGTAGCTTCTATGGTCATCATAGCACTTTATTACTAGCGTTACCAGTAATGCCCTGCCTTAATGTACATTGAACCCTTTGTATCGTGGGCTGGCTGGGGTCTGGGCGCACTCTATATAAGCCGCCTCCCTCCTCTGAGACAAGGGTTTGCACGCCTGTAATTCACACACGCATAATCCAGTCGACCGCCTCCGGGCTCCGAGACGTAGGGCTATTACTTCCTCCGAGAAGGGCCTGAACTCGTAAATCATGTGTTCCTACAACTCCTCTATAGATAAGATCTTGCCTCTCCATACTTACCCCGCTACATCACTGTCAGACTTAGAACCACGACAGTTGGCGCCCACCTTGGGGCAGGTGTTTTAGCGTTTTGTTGGAGGAGTTGCGATCTTTTCTGACCCGAATCATCATGGTTTTCGGCGCAGTTTTGGTGGAGGGCCGCGAGATCCGTCTCGGCGCGCTCACGTTCATCGCCGACAACTCCACGTGGCTTCAGGATGCTCCGCTCGACGTGGACGCACTCCCTGTCCGCGGGGCAACGCACTTTAGCGCGTGCGTCCGCGACGTTCTCCTACGACAACCGTCGACCCCTACCGGTCGGCTCCTGTGTTGTCCTCCCTCCCAGTTTCCCGCCGGCGCAAGCGCTCTGGTCGGTCGAGACTCCAGCAGTGGGTGAGACACGCGGTGGCACGCCAGTCGGCCACCCCTCAAGTCGCGGCGATCGAGCCCGACGAATCCCTCTACGGCCTGTTCGACCTGTCGACCGGCTCCGCAGAGACCGCATCCGAGTGCGACAGCAGCGATCCAGCGGCGGAGGTTCTGATGGTCGATGGACCTCCCAGTCCTCCCGGTTTTCCTCGCACCAACGGAGGCGCGGGTGGAGGCGACCCATCGCGTCCTCATGAGGAATATCTTCCCGAGCCTCTCACGTCGCTGCAGAGAGAAGAACTTCACCGCCGAAACATGGATGCATTGCATACTCCTATCATTGGAGAAACCCCCGAGGCTCGTGCCTTGGAGGACGCGCGCCTGGCAAACTTGGCCGAGCGCACTCGACTGGAGAACCTCCAGCGAGCACTCGACGAGCGTGCGCAACAACGGGTTCCCGAATCCAGTCGACGTCAACTCTTCCCGCCCCCGCAGGTATATCAAACTTCGATTCAGAATTTAGCAGCTGCAGCCCACATAGCAGAGTCGATTCAGCCTTCCTAGTCAGAGGCTGGCAGAGGCTTGCTGCAGATCAGAGCGTTGCTCCGGGCAGCAGGAAACCAGAATTCCGATGTTTATCAGTCGCGGAACAGGATTCATAGTAGATCCGTTGCCGCAGACACAGTCCAGTCGGCTCATAGCCCAAGATCGCCCCCGAGGCATGAGGGACGTGGGGACCGGCATAATCAGCATGGTAACCGTGAGCAATATGATCACCGATTCGATCGTGATGATCGACGTCGAGTGCCCACCCCTCCCCAAGGAGCGGGTCATATGCGCCTCGACAACAGGATGATAGGCGCCCTCGTAGTGTTGGGCGAAGGATTCCAGTCGACTCCAGGGAGCCAGGCTTCGATGCGAGATCCATTCTCGTTCAAGGTTTGGTTGAGAGGAACAGAGCTCACCGGGAAGGACACAACAGAGATGCTCCTACCAGCAGCAGAGCACATGTTTCGGGGCCAGAGTGCTTTAGTAGAGCCATCAGGGCCGCTCTGATTCCTCCCAACTTTAGGTTGGCGACTGGAGTCAGCAAGTTCACTGGCGAGTCCAAGCCCGATACTTGGCTTGAAGACTACCGAGTGGCCGTCCAGATTGGCGGCGGCAATGATGAGGTGGCCATGAAGCACCTGCCTCTCATGTTGGAGGGCTCGACCAGAGCGTGGCTGAACCAGTTAGCACCCAGCAGCATTTACACTTGGGAAGATCTCGCCCGAGTGTTTGTCACCACATTCGAAGGAACATGCAAACGACCGGCAGGGTTGACGGAACTGCGGTCCTGCGTGCAGAAGCCGAATGAAACCTTGAGGGATTACATCCAGAGATGGATCACGTTGCACCACACGGTAGAGAATGTGCCTGACCACCAAGCAGTCTGTGCCTTCAAAGAAGGCGTCAAGTACAGAGAACTGAATCTGAAATTCGGTCGAACCGGAGATATGTCTCTGAACCGAATGATGGAGATTGCCACCAAGTACGCTAATGGAGAAGATGAGGATCGACTCCGGAGTGGCAAGCTGAAGTCAGTCGCCCAAGAAACCGGAGGAAATTCCAATCGGAAACAGAAGCGGAAAGCCGAGCCAGCTGCTCCTGGGGAAGCCTTGGCTGTGACTCAAGGAAAGTTTAAGGGGAAACCCAAAGGACCTTGTAACCCCAAGAAAGTTAAAGACCAAGACGGAAATGATGTGTTGGATTTGCCGTGCCTCGTCCACACTAAGAAAGATGAAGAGGGTAATTTTATTTACCCAAAACATACCACTCGACAGTGTCGACTCTTGATCCAGCAGTTCCAGGGCAAGCAGCCCAAAGATAAAGAGAAGGAGTCAGACAAAGTTGAGGACAAGGAAGATAGCGACGATGGATACCCCCAAGTCAATTCCACCCTGATGATTTTTGCTGATGTTGAGACAAAAAGTCGACTGAAAGTCATCAACCGAGAGGTGAATATGGTTGCTCCGGTGACACCAATTTATTGGAAATGGTCTCAGACTGCCATCACGTTCGACCAGTCCGATCACCCAACACATATTGCCACCCCTGGGAGGCAAGCTCTGGTGGTCGACCCAGTGGTTGAAGGCACTCGACTGACCAAAGTCTTGATGGATGGTGGCAGTGGTTTGAACATATTGTATGCTGAGACGTTGAAAGGGATGGGCATTCCGATGTCCAGACTCAGTGCCAGCAACATGAGTTTCCATGGAGTCATTCCTGGGAAGAAGGCTGAATCACTCGGCCAGATTGCTCTTGATGTGGTTTTCGGTGATTCCAAGAATTACCGCAAAGAAAAGTTGACATTTGAAGTTGTAGACTTCCAGAGTGCCTACCACGCTATTTTGGGAAGGCCGGCTTATGCACGCTTCATGGCCCGACCATGTTATGTGTATCTCAAATTGAAGATGCCTGGCCCCAAAGGTGTGATCACTATTACGGGCAATCGGAAGAAAGCGGAAGAATGTTTTCAGAAAGGTTCGAAGATCGCCGATGCTCAGATGGCAGTGGTGGAGTTGCAGGAATACCAGAAGACTGCAGACCCGAGTGATTTGTTGCGAGCCAAGAAGGCCGCTACAGAATTAGCTTTTCAGTCGACTGGCGATACGAAGATAGCTCACATCCACCCGACCGACCCCAGCGCTGCTCCAACTCATATCTCGACAACACTCGACTCCAAATAGGAAGAAGCGCTCATCCAGTTCCTCCGTGAGAACTGGGACATTTTCGCATGGAAGCCTTCTGACATGCCGGGTGTTCCCAGGGAGCTGGCTGAGCACCGCCTAAGAGTCGACTCAAAAGTAAAACATGTCAAGGAACATCTCCGATGGTCCGCTGTCCAGAAGAGAAAGGCCATTGGCGAGGAGGTGGCTCGGCTCTTAGCAGCAGAGTTCATCTGAGAAGTCTACCACTCCGAGTGGCTCGCCAATGTTGTTATGGTCCCCAAGAAGGACAAGTCACTTCGCATGTGCATTGACTTTAAACATATCAATCGGGCCTGCCCGAAAGATCATTTTCCTCTCCCCCGCATCGATCAGATAGTCGACTCGACTGCGGGATGTGAGCGACTGTCTTTTTTAGACGCCTATTCCGGGTACCATCAGATCCGTCTGTATGGACCTGACGAGATCAAAACAGCCTTCATCACTCCATTCGGGTGCTTCTGTTATGTTACCATGCCGTTCGGCCTCAAGAATGCCGAAGCCACATTCATGAGGATGATTCAGAAGTGTTTGCTCACCCAAATCAGTCGGAATGTGGAGGCGTACATGGATGATATTGTGGTCAAGTCATGGAAGGGTTCTGACCTGCTGACTGACCTTGCTGAAATCTTTGCCAACCTCAGGAGGTATGATATCAAGCTTAATCCATCAAAGTGCACATTCGGAGTTCCTGGCGGAAAATTACTCGGTTTTCTCGTTTCCGAACGGGGAATCGACGCCAATCCAGAAAAAGTCGGCACTATACTCTGAATGAAAAGTCATGTGCAAGTGCATGACGTCCAGAAGCTTACTGGTTGCTTGGCCGCTTTAAGTCAATTCATATCTCGTCTCGGTGAAAAGGCATTGCCCCTTTACTGATTGATGAAGAAGTCCGACAAGTTCGAGTGGACTCCTGAAGCTGATGCAGCGTTTGCAGAGCTCAAAGCTCTGCTCTCCACCCAGCCGGTGCTTGCTGCCCCCATCAGTAAGGAGCCTTTGCTGCTTTACATTGCAGCCACGGGACAAGTCGTCAGTACGGTACTTACGGTCGAGCGGGAAGAAGAAGGAAAGGCCTTCAAAATTCAGCGCCCAGTATATTATATTTCTGAAGTTTTGACCCCGTCGAAGCAAAGATATCCTCATTATCAGAAGCTTGTATACGGGATTTATATGACCACTAAGAAAGTTGCTCATTACTTCTCTGATCATTCCATTACAGTCATCAGCGACACTCCATTATCAGAGATCCTCCATAACAGGGATGCAACCGGTCGAGTGGCAAAATGGGCGATTGAACTCCTTCCTCTAGATATCAAGTTTGAGGCAAAGAAGGCTATTAAGTCCCAGGCAATCGCAGATTTCGTCGCCAAGTGGATTGAACAGCAGCTGCCAACTCAGGTTCACTCGGAGCATTGGACCATGTTCTTCGACGGTTCCAAGATGCTGAATGGTTCCGGTGTCGGAGTAGTGCTGGTCTCCCCCAGAGGAGATAAACTCAGTTATGTTCTTCAAATCCACTTTGATTCCTCCAACAACGAGGCAGAATACGAAGCACTTTTGTATGGGTTGCGCATGGCCATTTCACTCGGCGTTCGTCGCCTCATGGTCTATGGTGACTCAGATTTGGTGGTTAATCAGGTGATGAAGGAATGGGACATCAGAAGTCCAGCCATGACTGGTTATTGCAATGTAGTGAGAAAGTTGGAGAAGAAATTTGAGGGGTTAGAGCTTCATCACATACCCCGACTGAAAAATCAAGCAGCTGATGATCTGGCAAAAATAAGTTCCAAAAGAGAAGCCATCCCCAGCAATGTGTTTTTGGAACACATTCACATACCATCAGTTCAGGAGGATCCCTTCAGTGAAGAGGCCCCGCAGCCAAAAAGCGCCACGGATTCGACTGAAGTTGAAATTCCAGCTGTAGTCGACCTGATCATGGAAGTCTTGGTCAGCACTCCCGACTGGACAGTACCGTACATTGCATACATCCTAAGGAAAGAGCTCCCAGAAGACGAAGAAGAGGCTCGACAGATCGTCCGACGATCCAAGGCCTTTACAGTCATAAAAGGACAGTTATATAAAGAAAGCGCGACTGGAGTCAGTCAGAGGTGTATTACACCAGAAGAAGGTCGGATGATCCTTGATGATGTCCACTCGGGGACCTGTGGTCACCATGCGTCCTCTCGGACCATTGTGGCTAAAGCATACCGAGCGGGATTCTACTGGCCAAGAGCCAATGAAATGGCAAAAGAGATAGTCGACAAGTGTGAAGGATGTCAGTATTACTCCAATATGTCGCACAAGCCCGCGTCAGCTCTGAAAACCATTCCACTCGTCTGGCCCTTCGCTGTTTGGGGGCTGGACATGGTTGGACCACTGAGAACAGGCAGGAGCGGCTTCACTCATGTGCTAGTAGCAGTCGACAAGTTCACCAAATGGATTGAAGCCAAGCCTATCAAGAATCTTGACGCTTGCACTGCTATCAGTTTTGTCAGAGGGTTGATATTCAGATATGGAGTTCCGCACAGCATCATCACTGACAATGGGTCAAACTTCGATTCTGACAAATTCAGGGCCTTTTGCGCCTCTCAGGGTACCCGAGTCGACTATGCTTCGGTCGCTCACCCCCAGTCGAATGGGCAAGCAGAAAGGGCAAACGGCCTAATTCTCAAAGGACTGAAACCCCGGTTGATGCGCGATCTCAAGCACGCAGCAGGTGCATGGGTCGACGAGCTTCCATCAGTCCTTTGGGGATTGAGGACAACCCCGAACCGATCGACCGGAAGAACCCCATTCTTTCTGGTCTACGGAGCCGAGGCAGTCTTGCCGAGTGACCTGCTTCACAACGCTCCCCGAGTCGAGCTCTACTCTGAAGATGAAGCAGAACAAGCCCGGCAGGACGCAGTCGACCTCCTGGAAGAAGAAAGAGAAATGGCCATGATCCGATCGACCGTCTACCAACAAGACTTGCGCCGATTCCATGCCCGAAATGTGAAGGGTCGAGCCTTCCAAGAGGGAGACTTAGTCCTCCGAGTGGATCAGCAGAAACCACACAAACTCGCCCCTACTTGGGAAGGCCCCTTCATAGTCACCAGAGTCCTTCACAATGGAGCATACCACCTCTACAATGTCGATCGCCAGATTGATGAGCCGCGAGCCTGGAATGCGGAGCTACTCCGCCCCTTTTATACTTGAATTCTCACTCGGATGAGATGTAATAAGAAAAAACTCCTGTAGTTTATTTTTCAAAGACAAGAGCGTTATAATTTTCTCAGTGGTTGTTATCGTTTTTTGTTTGCGAATGAAATCCCCCAGTGGGTGGCTTAGCTGCGAATCCGTTTTGCCTAAGTTTAAAAAAATCCTACCGAGTGGAGAGCAGTCCTCCCACTCGGGGGCTTAGCTGCAGTCCAGTACTCGCCTAAGTTCTCTCACTGGAGGACTTAGCTGCAGTCAGGCACTCGCCTAAGTTTGAAAAAATCCTACCAAGTGGAGAGCAGTCCTCCCACTCGGGGGCTTAGCTGCAGTCCAGTACTCGCCTAAATTCTCTCACTTGAGGACTTAGCTGCAGTCAGGCACTCTCCTAAGTTTGAAAAAATCCTACCGAGTGGAGAGCAGTCCTCCCACTCGGGGGCTTAGCTGCAGTCCAGTACTCGCCTAAGTTCTCTCACTTGAGGACTTAGCTGCAGTCAGGCACTCGCCTAAGTTTGAAAAAATCCTACCGAGTGGAGAGCAGTCCTCCCACTCGAGGGCTTAGCCGCAGTCCAGTACTCGCCTAAGTTCTCTCACTTGAGGACTTAGCTGCAGTCAGGCACTCGCCTAAGTTTGAAAAAATCCTATCGAGTGGAGAGCAGTCCTCCCACTCGGGGGCTTAGCTGCAGTACAGTACTCGCCTAAGTTCTCTCTCTTGAGGACTTAGCTGCAGTCAGGCACTCACCTAAGTTTGAAAAAATCCTACCGAGTGGAGAGCAGTCCTCCCACTCGGGGGCTTAGCTGCAGTCCAGTACTCGCCTAAGTTCTCTCACTTGAGGACTTAGCTGCAGTCAGGCACTCGCCTAAGTTTGAAAAAATACTACCGAGTGGAGAGCAGTCCTCCCACTCGGGGGCTTATCTGCAGTCCAGTACTCGCCTAAGTTCTCTCTCTTGAGGACTTAGCTGCAGTCAGGCACTCGCCTAAGTTTGAAAAAATCCTACCGAGTGGAGAGTAGCCCTCCCACTCGGGGACTTAGCTACAGTCCAGCACTCGCCTAAGTTTGAAACACATCCTGCTTTGCAGCAACAAGGGGCAGGTCGACTACCGCCTCCTCCTTGGGGAGCTTCGCCACAAATACAACACGCACTTCATCCTGCTCTACAGTAACAAGGGGCAGGTCGACTGCCACCTCCTCCTTGGGGAGCTTCGCCACAAATACAATGTACGATCCATTGCTGACCCACAAAGACGACGAGGTGCGGGTCGACTGCTACCGTCTCCTTCAGAGTTGCGCTGCAAATACAAAAGTTGTCTCGAATAAAGAATGATTTCCACTCGACGGGGAAGGCATAAAGATATTCGACGATAAACCAAGTTCGGATAAATCCTAAAGGTTTCCGGACCACAGATGAAAGTACTCGGGCATTCAGCCTGAAAGAGTTTAACGGTTACAAAAACCACTCGGCATTCCGAGGCAAATTTAAGGTGAGGCATAAAAGTTTGTTCACTCCGCAGGAGGAGGGCTGGCAGGTTCGACGAACTCATCCAGGTCGACGTCGTCGGCTATCCGAGTGGCTGCAGCGATGAAAGTCTCCATAAAAGTTCGGAAGTCATGTTTCTGGGTGTTGGCGACCTTGATTGCTGCCAGTTTGTCTTGTCGCACCTCCTTGCAGTGGACACGATCCAAAGACAGAGCCACGTCAGCGCCACACCGAGCAGCAGACTTCTTCCACTCCTGCACTCGGTCTGGGATTTCATTTAGTCGAGTCATTAGGGACTCAAGATCATTTTGGAGCACAGCCTCTGGACAAAGTGCCGGGTCAATCCGCGACATGGCGACCTTCAGTCGAGCCAAGTAGTCCACGACACCGTCAATGCGGGATTCCAGTCGAAGCAGATTCATGGCAGTTTCATCTTTCACAGGAGAATTGATTGGATCCAAACCAGGTTCAATCCGCCCAGTCTCCTCCTCGAAGTTCTGGCAAAACTCTGCATCACGATCCAAGGATAAGTCAATTTACATATGCCGAGTCGACACAAAAAAAATCAGTCGGAACAAAATGTGCACCTTCAAGCTTGATGAACAACTTCTTGGCAAGACTCCTCAGGTAGCTCTCCAGATCGTCCCTCCTGCGAGCAATGCTTTCCATCTTCTCGCCCAGGATGAGATTCTCCTTCTTCCAGTGCGAGCACTCCTTGTTTGCGTCATTCAGAGCAGACTTCAGCCTGGTATTCTCTTCTTCCAACTGGCCGACCGAAGCCAGTTTCTGTGCAGCTAGAGCGGTTTTGTCGTCAGCCTCCTTTCGAGCAGCATCCAAATCCTGGTCCTTCTTCACCAGAGCTTCTCTCAGTTTTTCTACAAAGAAATGATGCCTGATTCAGAAAGAGCAAAAGGGAACTCAAGCTTAAGACGGACCAGTCGACAAATTCGTCTTACAAGTGGCGTCGTCCTTGACCCTTTGCAGCTCCAAGTCAAGGTTCAGTTGGATCTGCTATTTCTCTAAGTCAGCAAAGCGAGCCCCAAGATCACAAGATTTCTGAAATCAAAGGGGAGAAGTTATTTTTACAGCAAAAAAAAGTTACTAAGGCTACGGTCGACTGCCCGCAGTCCACCATAGCCTCGGGGACTACACCCAGCGGGTGCACTTTGCGTGCCCCCACCGGTTCTAAGCCCACTCGACCGGCCCGCCAGAGTCGAGTGCAGGGAGTAAAAAAAAGGAGAGCTCAGACCACAGTCGACTGCCAGCAGTCGACCGCAGTCTCGGGGACTACACCCAGTGGGTGCACTTGGCGTGCCCCCACCGGTTTCGACCCCACTCGACCAGACCGAGTGGAAGAGACAAACTATCAATTCGGTTTACACTCGACAAGATACAAAGACTACAGTCGACTGCCCACAGTCCACCGCAGTCTCGGGGACTACACCCAGTGGGTGCACTCAGCGTGCCCCCACTAATTCAAAGTTCAAGCAACGCACCCAGTGGGTGTACTAACGCAAAGATTTTCAGAAAGAAGTCTTCAGATATCATATCCCAATAGAACAAGCGGCGACCAACTAACCTGAACGTTGCTTTGGAGAGCCGAGCTGGCGTCGTAGGCAGCCTGAGTGGCGTCTCGCACCATCTTCATCTTCTCCATCATGACACCCGCCTGGCGTATAGCTTCCCTGGCAGCATCCACTTCGTCTTATGGGACATGATGGGTCGCAAAAACCGAAGGTGGGTCGACAGGGGCCTAAGCAGTCGACGAAGAAGGCAAGGCACTCGACAGTGGCACGGCGAAGGTAACAGAACCCCGATTGGCGTCGCCAGCGTCCTGAACAACTGGTTCCGCCCTCTGTGTCGACTGTAGCGCCTCGCTTGTAGGAGCTTGCCTACTCTTCCTCGTCAAAGGCCTCTCGGGCTCTTCATCATCGTCAGGGAGGTCAATAACGTTGGGAGCTATGTAGGGTGCAATTGCCAAAGTCACATCACCCAATGATGCACATTACAATTGGATCGACCAAACAAAGACAGTACGACAGAAATCATACCCAGATTAGAAGTGACCGCATCCTCCATCACCTCGTCCTCGTCCCTGTAAGCTGAGGTCCCGGAAGTGGCAGCACTGACAATCCCAAAATCCGACCAGTTAAAACAAGAAAAACAAACAGCATGAAGCGTCGAGTGAATACGAAAGGAGACACTCACGCGGAAGCAACGGGGATGTCAATCTTAATCTTCGGCAATGCCTTCCGAGTCTTCAGCTCTACAACTTTGGGGTGCTTTGGCGCTTTCTCAGTTGAGGTTGGTGAAGAGACCCGAGGACGCTTTGAAGACTGACCAGCCTGAGCAGTTACCTTTTCATGGGCACTCGGGCGTTCTTGGTCGATCTTGGATCGCCTCTCCCGGCGAGGAGGTGACTCGACTTCTTCTCCATCACTTGAGTCGTCGCTTCCTCCACCCCCTTCACCGTCGGAAGTCCAGTCGCCACTGTCGCCGCCGCTCGCCTCGCCTTCCAGAGCTTGCTCTTGCTCTTGCTCTCCGTTGGGCATTGAATACATTTCAATAATGGCCTGAAAGAAAGCAGAGAGAACAAAGTCAGTCGATGCAGTGTATGCAGGAGCGAATTCAAATTACAAAGCAAAAACTCAGAATCAGACCTTCTCTGGTGCATGAGACTGGTCGAATGGAGGGACTCTCCTGGCTCCCCTGGGGTTGTCCTTGTTCCCGGTAATGCCCGACAGCCACTTCTCCAGTGTGTCGTCGTCGACCTCCTCTGGGTGGATCCGAGTGGAGTCTTCAAGACCCGAATACATCCACATCGGATGGTCTCGGGCTTGAAGAGGCTGGATGCGCCGTTGAAGGAAGACCTCCAAGAGATCCATACCAGTGACCCCGTCACGGATAAGCTGGACCACTCGATCGACCAGCACCCTCACCTGCACCTTCTCCTCCGGGAGCACCTTCAAATGGGAGGGTTTCCTCACTCGGTCCATGGTAAAGAGAGGGAGGCCAGTCGACTGCCCCGGCGTCGACTGGTCCTTACAGTAAAACCAGGTCGACTGCCATCCGCGGACTGAGTCGGGAAGAATCATAGCCGGAAAAGAACTTCTTCCTCTCATCTGGATACCAAGACCCCCACACATCTGAATCACTTGCGTCCTCTCGTCACTCGGATTAGCCTTTTTCATCGTCTGGGAGCGACAAGTGAAAATGTGCTTGAAAAGACCCCAGTGAGGCCGGCAACCCAGGAAGTTCTCACACAAAGAAATGAAAGCGGCGAGATAAACGATTGTGTTGGGAGTAAAGTGGTGGAGTTGTTCCCCAAAGAAGTTCAGAAACCCTCAAAAGAAAGGGTGAGGAGGCAAGGAAAATCCACGGTCGACGTGGGTGGCAAGAAGAACACACTCACCCTCCCGAGGTTCCGGCTCAGATTCCTTCCCCGGAAGCTGCGCCGAGTCATAGGGGATCAGCCCCCCTTCGGCCAGGTCGTCGAGGTCTTCTTGGGTGATCCTCGAGTGGATCCAGTCGCCCTGGATCCAGCCCTTCGGCAGGCCGGTTCGCGAGGAAGATCCGCCCCTGCTGGTCGCCTTCCCCTTCGACCTCGCCGTCGCCTTCTTTGCCCGCTCTAGAGCCGCCGTCTTCTCCTTCCCCATTGTCGCCGGCGAGACGCATACGGAGCGGTGGCGCTGGGGCGAGAGCGAGCGCAGCGGAGGGGCGTGAAGAGGAGAAGAGGTAATGGGAACGCACTATTCGGGAGACTCCTGTCCAACGCCCTATATGAGGCCGCTTCCGAGTGGCTGACGGGTAGGCCCAGGCGGCTCTGTCAAATCCTGTAACAATCGCGTGCGCGATACGTGGCGAGAAAGGTGGCGCGGGGATCGAGGCGGCTCCGCTCTATCCCATCCGATTACTGCGGCCTCCCCCGTCCCGCGCGCTTCCCAAAATTCGGATACCACGAAATCCGCGGACAACAGAACAACTTGTCAAACCAAAGATCTCCTCCGCACCGTCACTCGGAGCCTTTCGAGTAAAGAAACTCACTCGACGAAGAATTAAGAATGGATCAAGGCGACTGGAAAGGAAGTCGCTGTCAACACTCGGGTTCATTGATCCGAAACAAGGTATGCTCGCGGCATGAAAAACGAGTCGGAAAAATGCTCAAACCCTGTCCCACTCAAACCTCGATCCATTCGGGGGCTAATGATGAAACTATGTACCTAGGGTAGGGTCATGGACCTGTCCAAACTAACCTACCCAAGGACATCTCCAGAAGAAATCATCTTTCAATCGACTTGAAGGTATCTCACTCGACAGACTTGAAGATACTCGACCAAGAAGCAATCACTCGACCAAGACCAAGCCACTCGACGGTCAGGTGACCTAAAGGCGCTCCGCATGCTAACGGTCGGTTATTAAGTAGCTTTTATGGTCATCATAGCACTTTATTACTAGCGTTACCAGTAACGCCCTGCCTTAATGTACATTGAACCCTTTGTATCATGGGCTGGCTGGGGTCTGGGCGCACTCTATATAAGCCGCCCCCCTCCTCTGAGACAAGGGTTCGCACGCCTATAATTCACACACGCATAATCCAGTCGACCGCCTCCGGGCTTCGAGACGTAGGGCTATTACTTCCTCCGAGAAGGGCCTGAACTCGTAAATCTTGCGTTCCTACAACTCCTCTATAGCTAAGATCTTGCCTCTCCATACTTACCCCCCTACATCACTGTCAGACTTAGAACCACGACACCGCCCCTGGCTCGCCATCTTAAGCATATCAAGTAATTTATTTTGTTGCTTCTAGCTAGTGCCGAGGATCCGACATGTAGATGCCCTTTTAATTGAAAACAGTATGTTATCTTCTACGTTGCGTGGGTCTTGTGTGGTCAAGCAGAGTGCAACATGCAAAAATTGCCAAAAAATAGCAACATGCAAAACTTACCAAAAACAGCAACATGCAAAACTTACTTAAAATGTTGTCAAACTTGCAATGTTGACTTTTCGAAACTATAAGGAAAAGGAAAAATAAAACAATTGGCACATCTGTCCTACGTCCCAACAATCACTTGACTAGAAAATCAGAAACACACGACCATTGAGTTAGTAACCATTAAAGGTACAATGTTTTTTGATCAAAGATTCAAGAAACTACAACATAACTTGTAGAAAACTAAAAATTACAATAAAATCTTTCAAATACACATGCTTCGAGGTAATGATTTGTGAAAAACGACATTCTACCATGGCATCAACAAAAACTCAACAACTAGACGAGAGCGGTTACACCACCACTTTGTATAACTGCATGAACATGATTATCAATAAAGGTTTCATATAGCCCCTTGAAGTCCAAATTGTGAGCCACCAGATCTTTGTCATATTGCCAAGGAAATATTCCAACTCCACAAAGATCCAAACCAACAAAGGCACAAAGAGACATTGATAAAAACTCAGCAAATCCAAAAGATCGATTCTGGGATGGCACAAGCTCAAGATATCTACCAACATACTTCAAATTTAGGGGGTACAAGGACTTATGATGCTCAATTGCAGAAATGTTTACTACTCCCTCGTCCCATAATATAAGAGTGTTTTTCACAAGTATGTGACAGAGGGAGAGCATTATAGGATTGTACTCTTGACATCTTGTTCATTCAATGTTGCATAGTTAATTAGTTACCGCAAAAACACCCCACAAGAAGAAACACCCGGAAATTACCAAGACGTCCGTCACTGCCATCCCCAACATTTCGCTGTCGGCCGGCCGCTCTCTTCCTCTGTTTTCCCCGCCATGTTTCTTTTCCTCTTCTCCATCCATCCCCTGAACCTAGTTACAACTTAGAACTTACAAGAGCAGCAGCTAGCATCACTAGCTCCGTAATCCAATCGATACAGCCGACATGCTGAGGTTAGTGATCGTTTGGGCAGCGATCTTGGGCTGCTGCCATGGGCAGTCCGTGCCCCGGAGGAACAACCACCTGAAGGTGATGTCACCACCGGAGCTCGAGGGCACATACGGCTGTTGTCGTGGGTTTGTCACGGCAGATGTCCTCGTGAAAGGACTTAGTCGTGGAGCCATCGCAACGGGTTAGCTTAAAGGGGTTAAACCAGACAAGGGGACACGGGAGTTTATACTAGTTCGGCCCCTTCGATGAAGGTAAAAGCCTACGTCTAGTTGTGATTGGTATTGCTAGGGTTTCAAAGGCCGGGGAGCGAATCCGCTTTGTCTGGCTCTCGAGTTGTTGTTGTCTTTTCCTAAACCGTGGCCGGGTCGTCCCTTTATATACATAGGTTGACGCCCTCCGGACTACAGAGTCCGGAAGCCGGTTTATAAACGTATCCGGTTCGGCCTCTCTCTTTCTATCTTACTATACAAGTTACATGACTAGGCCGGTTTACATTTACAGACTGTAACCCGCCTTTGGGACCTCCGTAAAGCGCCATCATCTTTACATCTTCATGGGCTTCTAATCTTCAAAGATTCAACCCGGCTACATAAGGTCGGTTTACCTCCAGTAGTAATATCCCCAACATTAGGCCCCAGATTGGTTTGAACTTGTTCATGTCAATCTTCCACACTGTAGAAAAAATCTTCTCTCTTATCTTCATTTTTGATCTTATAAACCGCCGTGACGTCATACTTCAAAATTACGATAAACCGTCCTGACGTCATCCATCCGTTGATGTCAGAGATTTCCTTCATTTAATATATATCCAGTCATCGAGGCGACACCTTTATTAACTTATCCATTTTTGGGCTCCTCGATTCCTGTACTTGCCATTTTTTCACTTTGCCTTATAAATAGGACCAAGGGGTCATTTTCACCGTTTCCCCCCGTGCCTCTTCGCGTCGTCTTCCTCGTGCCGCTCAGCCTCTGGAACTCCGCCGCCACCGTCGACCGTCGTCTCTGCTCCGACCTTGGCCGCTGCATCGCCCTGAACGCACCAGAAAACTGCGGTGCCCTTCCGCTTCCTCACCAGCTCCTGTAAGTTCTCTGCTTTTTTCACCATAGATCTGTTCTAGGGTTTCGACATTCTTCGCAGTTCTTCCGAAGTTCATCAGTGCTATTCTTCCCTGTTCTTCCTTTAATAGATGGACACTTTATGCTTGATGCATCTCTTGTCGTAGCTTACCTACCATGGTCATCACAAATCCTTATGCGCAAAGAACTGATCTAATCTGTCAAAAATTGCTTCAGTTCTGCACCCCTTCAAGATCCAATTATTTTTGCTTTTTTTCTTATCTTTAGATCCGAAAGTTTTATACATCACTTTGAAATCTGTTTCTATGTTCCTGTGAGATCCGTTTCTCCTCGCACCAATATAAGCGGTTTATCATTGTATAAATAGTCTATGCCATTAGCCCTCTGATAAACCGGAATAGCATGTTACCTTCATAATTATGCTCCGGTTTAACAGTGTCTGATCAATCCTGCACTAGCATTACCTTTCTTTCTCATTATACTAGTCTCCGGGTTGTACCATTTATCATATCAGTATGTTTCTTACTCCCTTGTCTCTTGTGTATAATCATGCATAATTTGTAAACCGGCCTTTCATTTTCAGTTTGTTCGCTTTGCAATGGCCAAACAATTCACTGCCTGCAACTGGGCTCGTTCCCGCGTTACTGAGGCTCAACTGAATGAGATGGTTAGCATCGGCTCTTTGCCTAAGAAAAGTGAGATCAAATGGCGAGTTCTAGGAACTGAGAATCCTCCAACCCCAAGACAAGGCGAAGTGGTAATCTTTGTTGACCATATAGGCCGTGGTTTCAAACCGCCAGGGTCAAAATTTTATCGAGACGTGTGAGGGAGTCCTGGATTAGGGGGTGTCCGGATGGCCGGACTATACCTTCAGCTGGACTCCTGGACTATGAAGATACAAGAAGACTTCGTCCCGTGTCCGGGAGGGACTTTCCTTGGTGTGGAAGGCAAGCTTGGCGATACGGATATGTGGATCTCCGACCATTGTAACCGACTCTATGTAACCCTAACCCTATCCGGTGTCTATATAAACCGGAGGGTTTTAGTCCGTAGGATGACACATTCATACACAACAATCATACCATAGGCTAGCTTCTAGGGTTTAGCCTCTCCGATCTCGTGGTAGATCTACTCTTGTACTACCCATATCATCAATATTAATCAAGCAGGACGTAGGGTTTTACCTCCATCAAGAGGGCCCGAACCTGGGTAAAACTTCGTGTCCCTTGCCTCCTGTTACCATCCGGCCTAGACGCACAGTTCGGGACCCCCTACCCGAGATCCGCCAGTTTTGACACCGACATTGGTGCTTTCATTGAGAGTTCCTCTGTGTCATCACTGTCAGGCTTGATGGCTCCTACTGTCATCAATAGCGATGCAGTCCAGGGTGAGACCTTCCTCCCCGGACAGATCTTCGTCTTCGGCGGCTTCGCACTGTGGGCCAATTCACTTGGCCATCTGGAGAAGATCGAAAGCTATGCCCCTGGACGTCAGGTCAGATTTGGAAGTTTAAACTACACGGCTGACATCCGCGGGGACTTGATCCTCGACGGATTCGAGCCACTGCCGAGCGCGCCGCACTGTCACGACGAGCATGATCTGGCTCTGCCGCCGAACAGTGCCCTGGAGGCCGCACACGCATCGGCTTCGACCCTTAATTCGGAGCCAACTGTGCCGATCGAGGATGGATGGTTGGACGCCACCTCGGGGGCTGTGATCCCAACGGCGATCGAGCCGAACACCAGCCCCGCACTCCGAGAGACTCATGACTCCAAGGAGCCGGACTCCAAACCCTCCGCGCCCCTGCCGATCGAATCCGATTGGGCGCCGATCATGGAGTTTACTGCCACGGACATCTTTCAGCACTCGTCTTTCGGCGATATTCTGAAGACACTAAAGTCTCTCTCTTTATCAGGAGAGCCTTGGCCGAACTACGGTCAGCAAGGTTGGGATACGGACGATGAAGAAATTCAAAGCCCACCAATCACCCACTTTGTAGCCACTGTCGACGATTTAACCGACATGCTCGACTTCGACTTCGAAGACATCGACAGTATGGACACCGATGCAGGAGACGATGAAGAACCAGCGCCTATTGGGCCCTGGAAAACCACCTCGTCATATGACATATACATGGTGGACACTCCAAAAGAAGGAGATGGCGATGGAACAGCGGAGGATGACCCCTCCAAGAAACAACCTAAGCGCCGGCATCAGCGGCGCCGCTCAAAATCCCGCCCAAGCAAATACGGCGACTCCAGCACGGGAGATAATAATACTATGGAGAGTGCCGAAGAAAACCCCCTCCAGCAAGATTCAGCGCAGGAGGATGGAGAAGCCAGCCCTCATGAGAGAGCGGCAGACAGAGAGGTCGAGGACGATAATTATATGCCTCCCTCTGAAAACGAGGCAAGCCTCGACGACGACGAATTCGTCGTGCCAGAGGATCCCGTCGAGCAAGAGCGTTTTCAATGCAGGCTTATGGCCACGGCAAGAAGCCTCAAGAAAAAACAGCAACAGCTTAGAGCTGATCAAGATTTGCTAGTTGACAGATGGACTGAAGTCCTTGCGGCCGAAGAGCATAAACTCGAACGCCCCTCCAAGAGCTACCCAAAGTGCAGGTTGCTACCCCGATTAGAGGAGGAAGCTCTTAAACCTACATCACCAGCACTTGATACTGTCGACCGGCCACCTCGTGGCCACGACAGAGAGGCCTCTCGGCCCTCCACTCAAGCCGCACCCCGTACCAAGGCATGGGAAAATGCGCCAGACCTGCGAGATATGTTGGAGGACAAGGCAAGACAAACAAGATCGATCTACGGATCGCGTGGGCGCCCCATGACTCGAGACGATAACCGTCATGCCGGACACAAATCCGGTAGGGCCGAACACAATAGACAAAGAGCATTGGAGCTACATCGTGATATAGCCCAGTACAGAGGCGCCGCACATCCACTATGCTTCACAGACGAAGTAATGGATCATCAAATCCCCGAGGATTTCAAACCCGTAAACATCGAATCATACGATGGCACAATAGATCCTGCGGTATGGATCGAGGATTATCTCCTTCATATCCACATGGCCCGCGGCGATGATCTCCACGCCATCAAATACCTCCCACTCAAGCTTAAAGGACCAGCTCGGCATTGGCTTAACAGCTTGCCAACAGGATCAATCAATTGTTGGGAGGACCTGGAAGCCGCATTCCTCGACAACTTCCACGGCATTTATGTGCGACCACCAGACGCCGATGACCTAAGCCACGTAATTCAGCAGCCAGAGGAATCGGCCAGGCAATTCTGGACACGGTTCCTAACAAAGAAAATCAAATAGTGGACTGTCCCGACGCAGAGGCCCTAGCAGCCTTCAAGCATAATATCCGCGACGAGTGGCTTGCCCGGCACCTTGGACAGGAAAAGCCGAAATCTATGGCAGCACTCACGACACTCATGACTCGCTTTTGCACGGGAGAAGACAGCTGGCTTGCTCGTAGCAACAATATAACCAAGAACCCTGGTAATTCGGATACCAGGGACAGTAGTGGCAGGTCGCTTCGTAACAAGCAGAAGTGCCACATTAACGGCGACAATGCTGAGGATACGGCAGTTAATGCCGGATTCGGAGGCTATAAATCTGGTCAGCGGAAAAAGCCATTCAACAGAAATCCTAGGGGCCCGTCCAGTTTGGACCGAATACTCGACCGCTTGTGCCAAATACATGGCACCCCCGAAAAGCCGGCCAATCACACCAACAGGGATTGTTGGGTGTTCAAGCAGGCAGGCAAGTTAAATGCCGAAAATAAAGACAAGGGGCTGCATAGCGATGACGATGAAGAGCCCCAGCCACCGAACAACAGTGGACAGAAGGGTTTTCCCCCACAAGTGCGGACAGTGAACATGATATACGCAACCCACATCCCCAAGAGGGAGCGGAAGCGTGCGTTAAGGGACGTATACGCGGTAGAGCCAGTCGCCCTAAAGTTCAACCCATGGTCCTCCTGCCCGATCACCTTTGATCGAAGGGACCATCCCACTAGCACCCGTCATGGCGGATTCGCCACATTGGTTTTACACCCAATTATTGAAGGATTTCATCTCACTGGAGTCCTTATGGATGGCGGCAGCAGCCTGAACCTGCTTTACCAGGATACAGTGCGGAAAATGGGCATAGATCCCTTGAGGATTAAGCCCACCAAAACGACCTTTAGAGGCATAATACCAGGTGTAGAGGCCAACTGTACAGGCTCAGTCACACTTGAAGTGGTCTTCGGATCTCCGAATAATTTCCGAAGGGAGGAGTTAATCTTCGACATAGTCCCATTCCGCAATGGCTATCACGCACTGCTCAGGCGAACCGCATTCGCCAAGTTCAATGCAGTACCGCAATACGCATACCTTAAGCTCAAGATGCCAGGCCCTCGAGGAGTAATTATGGTCAATGGAAACACCGAACGCTCGCTCCGAATGGAGGAGCACACGGCGGCCCTTGCAGCGGAAGCACAAAGCAGCCTCTCCAGGCAGTTCTCCAGTCCGGCCATTAAACGTACGGACACCGCCAAGCGCGCCCGGAGTAACCTACAACAAGACCGCCTGGCACATTCCGAGCAGGCGTAGCAATGCGGCCCCAACCCCAGCCCTCGCAAAAATGCGACACCAGTGCTTCGCGTACATAACTACGCTCTAGAAATACCATGGGTACAGGGGGAGGGGCACCATAACGGCACGCCCGAAACACGGCTTAAACCGCATCAGGGGCTGCCGATTTTTTAATTTTTTCTTACTTTCAGGACTCCATTCTTCGGAAGCCCTGTTCGGCAGTTCAATTGCCGCACAAACGATGCAAGAACCAGGGAAGCGGACAAGCCATGCCGCATTACGGAACTCCCAGGTGGTCTCTATCACGAGCAGTATACCTGTTTCGCATACCATTCCGCAACCTACCCCTGGAACGGACATGTTAAATAGTCCAACCTTTTGCTTATCGCATTATTTGTATCGTTCTGCTTTGATCGCACCCCTTTCTAATAAACAATGCATAGCTTTTGTCTATTTTTGCATTACTCTTTTTTTACAAATATATGTTCCTTAACGACATGTTGCACCCGTACACTTTGGTATGGCCAAAATACGCCAGGGGCTTCAGTACCCCTCACTATGGTGTGAGAAGTCCGAACACTTTAACAAGTGCGGCACCCCGAACTTATAGCATTATATGCATCGGCTCTGAATCATGTCTTTGGTCAAATGTTGGGTTTGCCCGGCTCCTATGTTTTGGTGCCTTACGTTCCGCTATATCGGCTAAGGTAGCACTAGAAGAACTATTGCGATTGTGCCCCAGTTGAGCTGGGTCGAGCACCTCAGTAGAGAAAGCTAAAACTGACTCTCATGATGAAGCGAGAGTTGGTCGCTGTTCGAGAGGTCTTTCGAGTCCCTAAAGACTTATGCCGCTTAGAGCGAGGAGTCGGCTCTGTCCGGACAAGGCGTGGATAGCGCCCCGAACTCGGTCTTCCAAATACCAGGGGCTTCGCCAAAATTTAAAATTATAGAATTCTATGGCTAAGTGACAGTGTTCACGCATTATAGTCCGATTGCCTTGTTCGTTGTGCTGAGCGCCTCCCTCGAAGGACCCAAACATGGGAAAAAGAGCGCTCAGGTTTATCCCCGAACACCCCAGCACTAGCGGCACGGGGGCAGAAGCCGATGACTCGCCATCTCTCAGAATTGATAAACAGCCGCACAGAAGGTAATATTTTAAATTCCAATAGCATTGCTTAGCGCATATGAACAAGTTTTCAACGTATAGGACAAAACGAGCGAGTTTTACTCAAAAATTACATCCCTGGAACATTCATCCACCATAAGGCAGGCACGCTTTAGAACATCCTTATAATAATTCTCGGGCTTGCGATGCTCCTTCCTCGGTGGTGACCCGTCCTTCACAAGCTTCTCAGCATCCAGCTTGCCCCAGTGCACCTTAGCATGGGCAAGGGCCCTATGGGCACCTTCAATGCAGACGGAGCGCTTGATGACGTTGATCCTTGGACAGGCCCCCACCAGCCGCCGCACCAGCCCGAAATAGCTCCCAGGCAGAGCCTCTCCAGGCCACAGCTGAACTATGAGGCCCTTCATGGCCTGTTCGGCCACCTTGTGGAGCTCGACCAGTTGCTTCAGCTGGTCGCTCAGGGGCACGGGGTGTCCGGCCTCAGCATACTGAGACCAGAACACCTTCTCTGTCGAGCTGCCCTCCTCGGCTCGATAGAATGCGGCGGCATCGGACACGCTCCAGGGAAGATCTGCGAATGCTCCTGGAGAGCTCTGGATTCGGGTAAGTAACAAGTAACTCATGTTTATGTGTTTGCTTTGCATAAAGAATGCCTTACCCGCCGCTATCTTTTTCACCTCATCCAACTCCTGGAGGGTCTTCTGGGATTCGGCCTTGGTAGACTTGGCATTTTCAATAGCCACTGCGAGCTCGGACGCTCGCGTCCTTGAGTCAAGCTCCAAACTCTCATCTTTTTCCATGAGAGCCTGGAGCTCTTGCCGCACCTTGCCAACCTCGACCTCATACTTCTCCCGCTCGGTGCGCTCCGTGACCGCCCTCTGCTCGGCCTCGAGCAGTGCTTGCTTAAGGGCCGCCACCTCAGACGTGGCCCCTACAATAACCACGATAATCCTGTCATTTTTTGCAATTGCACTTTTTATATATATATTTAAACAAGGTATTTCTTACCTTCCTCCTCCTCGAGCTGCTTCTTGGCACGCCCGAGCTCTTGCTTGGACTGCTCGAGGTTCTGCTTTAGCGTGTCCACTTCCGCAGTCAGTGCGGCGGATGCCAGCAGAGAAGCCTGCATACGCATATTGACTCCTTTTTGTTAGACTCCTGTGAATAGAGCATCAGGGGCTACTGTCTATGTGGTAATATTATTTACACATTCTTTACTTACCTCAAAGCCTGTTAAAAGGCTAGCACAAGCTTTAGTCAGTCCGCTCTTGGCGGACTGAACCTTCTGAACCACCGCACTCATAATGGTGCGGTGCTCCTCGTTGATGGAGGTGCCTTGGAGCGCCTCCAACAGATTGTCCGGCGCCTCCGGTTGGACGGGGGTCACCGGCACGGAGGACTTGCTCCTCTTGGAAGGAGGTCACCCGCCGGACTCTGGAACCTTTGAAGGTTCCAGAGCGGTGTCCGGCCTAGAGCCGGACTTGGAGCCCTAGGGGCTTTTATCCCCTTTACTCCTGGAGTCCGGGAGGTCGCCTTGCGGCGCCTCCAGGACCACCTCCGCCCGGCTGGGAACCTGTTGGGACAACACTTCAGCGTCGTCCGTAGGGCGGGGGGAGGAAGCCATCGGAAGCAAATTCACATCCGACGAGTCCAGTTAACCGCTCGATGACGCGTCGAGCCGGTCTTTGGATGGGCTGCATAATCATATTCGACATAAGGGAAAGATGTGCAATAAAGGAATACTATGAATTACTCTGGTATCTGGATACTTACGATTTCGCCAGGGGCTTGGCCCTGGGTGGCCACTCCTCTTCGCCGTCGTCGGCATTGGTGGAGTAGTCCGGAGGAAGGGTTCTCCCCTTCTTGGACCCTTCGGCCTCCCCAGTTGGGGCGGCCATCCTTTTCTTCCCTTCCCCCGCTGGAGGGGGAGAGGTCTCTTCTTCCTCCTCCTCGTCTTCGTGGGAGGAGTGCATCTTGGAGCCATCGGACGATGCATCCGACACCTCCGGGTGCCGGGCACTCTTTCGAGTCCCCTTGGCCTTCTTCTTGGCCTTCTTCTCCAGCACCACATAGGGTGCCGGAACCAGCAGCTTCGCCAAGTGAGCGTCCGCTGGGCCTTCGGGCAAAGGAGCCGGACAGTTGATCTGTCCGGACGTCTCCTGCCAATCCTGTCCAAGGTAAGGGAGCTTAGATCCCGCATGGAGTCAAACTATGAAAAACTAATACCCTATAAAAGGTAAAAACAGCTTACCGCATGAGCGTGACGCTGCGTGTTGAAGCCGAGATCCTCGGTAGCGAATGCGGGGGCCTCAGCGCCCTTGAAAAGCACCTTCCAGGCATCTTCGTATGTCGTGTCGAAGAGCCTGCTCAAAGTTCGGTGCCGCGCCGGGTCGAACTCCCACAGGTTGAAAGCCCGTTGTTGACACGGGAGGATCCGGCGGATGAGCATAACCTGGACTACGTTGACGAGCTTGAGTTGCTTGTCCACCAGGGTTTGGATTCATGTTTGGAGTCTGGTCAGCTCTCCTTTTTTACCCCATGACATGCCCGTCTCTTTCCAGGACGTGAGCCGCGTTGGGGGTCCGGACCGGAACTCGGGGGCTGCGACCCACTTAGGGTCGCGCGGCTCGGTGATGTAAAACCACCCCGATTGCCACCCTTTCAGGGTCTCCACAAAGGAGCCCTCGAGCCATAAGACGTTGGGCATCTTGCCCACCATGGCGCCTCCGCACTCCGCCTGGCTGCCGCGCACCACCTTCGGCTTGACATTGAAAGTCTTGAGCCACAGGCCGAAATGGGGGCAGATGCGGAGGAAGGCCTCGCACACGACGATAAACGCCGAGATGTTGAGGACGAAGTTCGGGGCCAGATCGTGGAAATCCAGGCCATAGTAGAACATGAGCCCCCGGACAAATGGGTGGAGAGGGAAGCCCAGACCGCGGAGGAAGTGGGGGAGGAACACCACCCTCTCATGGGGCCTAGGGGTGGGGATGAGCTGCCCCTCTTCGGGAAGCCGGTGCGCGATGTCGTTAGACAAGTATCCGGCCTTCCTTAGTCTTTTGATGTGTCCCTCCGTAACGGAGGAGACCATCCACTTGCCTCCCGCTCCGGACATGGCTGGAGAAGGTTGAGGTGGGGAGTGCGGACTTGGGCGCTGGAGCTCGAGTGCGCGAAAATGGATAGGCAAAGGAGGAAAAAGGCGTAGGTACAAAGGTGGATCCTTATCCCCTTATATGGGTGGACGCGACTATGCGTCCCCACCAGCCTGGTAAAACTCTCTTATCTCCCAAGCGCTGTAATCAATGGCGCGGTCGGGTTACCCACGCCCGTATTGATGAGAATCCCGGAATAAGGGGACACGATCTCTGCTTTAACAAGACGTGCCAAGGAAACTGCCTCGCATAACACACTGAGGTGGGACAATGAAACGATTCGAATAAAGGCTTGGCCGTGGTGCTATGTCACACTACGGAATACGTCAGCAGATTAGATTTGTGTAAATATTATTCTCTCTATGGAAATATGTGGAAACTTATTTTGGAGAGCCGGACACTACCTTTGTGTTCAAAATCTTCTATGAAGTACTTGGAGAAGGAACCCGCCTTGCAATGCCGAAGACAATATGCGCGCCGGACTCGTCATCATTGAAGCCTGGTTTAGGGGCTACTGAGGGAGTCTTGGATTAGGGGGTGTCCGGATGGCCGGACTATACCTTCAGCTGGACTCCTGGACTATGAAGATACAAGAAGACTTCGTCCCGTGTCTGGGAGGGACTTTCCTTGGCGTGGAAGGCAAGCTTGGCGATACGGATATGTGGATCTCGGACCATTGTAACCGACTCTATGTAACCCTAACCCTATCCGGTGTCTATATAAACCGGAGGGTTTTAGTCCGTAGGACGACACATTCATACACAACAATCATACCATAGGCTAGCTTCTAGGGTTTAGCCTCTCCGATCTCGTGGTAGATCTACTCTTGTACTACCCATATCATCAATATTAATCAAGCAGGACGTAGGGTTTTACCTCCATCAAGAGGACCCGAACCTGGGTAAAACTTCGTGTCCCTTGCTTCCTGTTACCATCCGGCCTAGACGCATAGTTCGGGACCCCCTACCCGAGATCCGCCGGTTTTGACACCGACAACATGCTTGCCAGCTTCCAACTACATCCACAAGATATTGTTCCCAACTCAGTCTCCAACTTATGCAATTTCCAAGTCTTTTGTGAAGTCTATTTACAAGAAGAACCAACTGCAGAACTGTTCCAGGATTTCTTTCACTTAAACCGGTGCACAGAGTTTGTGAATGGCCCGAACATAGAGCTTGGTGGTGTCTCGATTCAAAAGTGGAAAGAAGTGGAATTTCCTCATGCCAAACATCATAGCCACCCAAAGGAATGGAATCAAACATGGTTCTATTGCAGAGACACTTCGCCTGAGGATGAAAATCCCCTCCCCGCTTCCGTGATCATAGATTATCCGTGATCAGAAAGGGCAAAATACGCTCCTCAAATCGCCAAGCTCTGGGCCTTTATGGCAAACGATTTAACAGGTGTGGATTTTGTGCGCTGTTGGATATCCTGGAGTATCTTGCCGCTAAGCCGGCATCCCGGTTTGATGTGCGAATATACCGGTGAAGTTGACGATCCTCAATGCCACTGCAACATCCAATTATCTGAGGAAGAAGTTACTGAAGGGGTAAAGAAAATTCTGAATGAACCGGAACTGGTGTGTAGTCAAACCGATCTGAATCCCTTCTACACCAAGAACAAACCGCCTGCTGTAAGCATTACACTTCCTCTTCATCTCTAATATCTTTGACTTATACAAGCTGTAACCCTTCTTCTTTATATGTATAGGGTGATGACCCTTTCTGGAAACGGAAATCCATAGAGAAAGCAGCAAAGCCAACTGGAGATAAAGTGGTCAAACCAACCCGCCCAAAGACCAAAGCCATAAAATGGACGTCAAAGCAGAAAACGGCTGATCGGATTACTATGGAACTTGATGATGATACTGATGACCTAGAAGTTGAGGTAGAACTTGACTCACTTGGCTCTCTTTTTATGCATCTTGTTAACAATGATCTTCCTCAGGAGGAGGCAGAAGCTAGTCAGGCTGAGGACGTAGAGGTAATTACCCTTTCCTCCGGTTCAGACTCTATGCCAACACAAAAAACTCGCCAAACAATCCGGAAAGTAAGCTTTTCTCATCCTCTTGCTCACTTGGATCCAAAATTTATTTTGAAGACTCAACAGCATGAAGCTCGCCGGACAACCCGGCACAGTGGCCAACAGGTCACCTCTACCGGTTTACCTGATACTCCGGTTCGGAAGCGCCGGTCTGAGGTCTCTCCTACTTCTGACCATTCTTACCCCAAGGCAGGTTATTTCAGACAGCCTCTTAATCCGTCTGATTCAAATTATCAGGTGACACCTCCTTCCTCTTCTGGTGAATCGACGGCAACTCAACTCCCCCCTTTGAAAACTGTGGCCGGGTGAGTTATGAAAAACCTTTCCTTTCAATGTGCCCTACATCTTTTGAACAGGATATTAATCCTTTTTTATTCTGTTTGCAGGGCCAAAGCCAGACCCAACAAGAAAGCTCGGGTCGCCAATCCGCCAGAAGACCCTGTTGCCAAAGAAGAAGAACCAAGAGGTGAACCGGAGCAGACTGGTGAACCGGAATGCCTCCATCCTGAAACAACTTTTGATGATCTGCCCCTTGACGGCCAACATACTGATGAACCAATAGATGCTGAGCCTGCCGCCCCTGATACTGAACCGGCAGAACCAAACTGGGTTAATCCAATGAAAGACACTGAAATTCCATTATCATCCACCAAAAATCCTGAAGGCCAAGGTGACGACGTTATTATTACTGGAGCAGGCCACAGCTCTCCTGGTCATCCCATCATTTTGGCTCAGCATAGTGCCAAAGAAGAGCAAATTGCCAGGGATAAAGGTAAATGGAGCAGCGACTTATCAAACTATGCTCATCTTAAAGTTGATGAGCTTCATTCCGGCTTCTTGAACCGTCTGCACTCAAACCGGGATTATGAAGCCGGTTTGGTGAATTTGATGAAAGAACGATATGAGGTAAATGATTCTCCCTTGCACATTGATTTATAGCTGAAATACTATTCCAAGTAGCCTCCAAGAGCCGTTTTATGGTTGTCAATCATAAATCGGGTCTTTGTAACACTTTAAGCATCCCATCATTGATCCTTGCCAAGGCGTGTCCTCAATCATAGATAAGACTCATGTTTGAAAAATTAGATAACGTTCTGCAGCATAGCCCCCAAAGGCCGGTTTAACTTGGCAAGTTAATCCGGTTTTTAATCCACACCGCCGGTTTAGAACAAACGTACATCAACCCCCAAGTGTCAAGGATAATGCTTGCATTATTCTGGAGACTTGCATAGAGGGTAGTATTTGAGAGCAAATAGGCATTAGCCCCCAAGTATGAAGTGGATAACTTGTTATATGCTTTATACTTAGTGCATAAATATGTTGTTTTGTTGAATATACCTTCAATGTTGCAGGCTGAACTGAGAAGAAAAGATGCCCAAAACTCTGACTTGCAAGAAAATGTTAAGTCTCAACAAGCCGAAGCTGCAAAAGCCAAAGAGGAGCTGACGCAGGCCCTGGCCAGAATGGAAAAATTGAAAGAATCCTTTAATCAAGATCGTGCTGAGTGGGAAACAGAAAAAGCCGGTTTGACCAAAAGAGCTGTAGATGTCGAGGAAGCCCTGAAACCGGTGGTTGAAGAACTAGCCAGTTTGAAGCGCCAAATCAACGCTATGACCTCTGCTATCTTTGGTAAGTATCTGCTTATGTATGTTGCACCAGTCAATGAATCTTAAAACTGACCAAAATGTTGTTAAAATCTTTGGCAGGAACTCGGATCACCCATCTTGGTGAAGATATGCGGATGAAGCTCAAAGCGGCATATACATTGGTTGAGCAGCTATACTCTGGATCTCAGTGAGCCATTAGTACGGCGGCTTATAACAAACCGGCGCCAACGTTGATTAAAGAGACCCTTGAGAAGATGAGCATGTTACCGGCGCGTATTGTCGAGTTGAAAAGAGCCGCTGCGAGAGCAGGAGCATTAACCGCCCTTATTCGAGCCAAGGCCTGGATTCCAGACCTTGAAGCGGCGGATATCATTAAAGGATATCCAGGCGTTAAAGAAGACGGTTCAAACTTTGACAATGATGATCTTCAGCGGCTGACCAAGCAGATGCGGCCAGCGGCCAGCAAATAGGCTGAGGACACCGATTTGTCCCATTTTCAACCATTTTATGATGCAGAAGGAAGAAGACAGCCGGCTGAGATCCATGAAGTCGAAGAACTTGTGCCTCCGATTCGTAAGCATACTTATGCCCCTGATATTAACCCTTCTGATCTTATCCATGAGGAAGCAGTGTTCCAAGCTTTAACCGGAATCGATTGGTCAACGGCTCATTTCCAACGGCTGAGGAGGGATGAAGAAGTGCCTACACCAACTGATCCACAACCGCCAAACCGTCGTGATGAAGAGTCCTGATCCAGTCGCCGGTTTACATGGCTACTGTGAAAAACAATGGCACTGTTTGAGCCACTTTGAAGCTTCATGTAATAGGATAGCTGAAACTTTGTTTATCTGCCATGCCATCGAGCATGTTTCATAACACTTTGTGACAATCTGTGCCGCCCTTCAGGATATATTTTATGCATAGCCTATGATGACTTGCCTTCCTGGGTCCAAAAAACTTAAAAAGTGTCTAGCGGTTTACCGCTAAACATGTCATAATATCCAAGAAGTATATAATACTTGAGCTGAGTAATCAAGTGTTTGTACAAAAAATAATGTACAGAACATACCTCATTGATTGACCAAACGTGTATACAGCAAAGGTGTTTAACACCAACCCGATACGTTTGATAATTTCATCTTCATAATGTCGGTCTATCTATTAAACTGGACCGGAATAACTACCGGATTTTCTTCATAACACTGGTGATTTAGTCAAACCATACCGGGTCAATGACCACCGGTTTATAAATGATCATGTGCCAACAACTGGTGGATGGAAAGCAAGCCGGGTCAAGGACGCCGATTTATCAAAAAATACATATGATTGTAAACAAAATTCAAATAGGAAAATATGCAAGGCTTTTTACGAGCTGCCAGGCTCCAAATCGAGGCTTTTCATGGGATGCCAGGCCTCTGAGTTAAACCATTTAACAAAGACTTTTAAGATGGGCCTCCAATTAACCAATCATCGTTTTAACTGTGACAAGTTCAGGGTCTGTAAAAGATTGACTTGTCAAACGTTCGATGGGTCATGCCAGGATTACCTGGATAGGAGTGGCTTACTTGATGAAGGCAGGTTAACCCGGGTTTTAGGTGAATACACCAGGCTTCCAAGTCGTGGCTTGATAGCCAATTACGAG
Organism: Triticum aestivum; assembly: GCF_018294505.1. Lineage (NCBI taxonomy): Eukaryota > Viridiplantae > Streptophyta > Magnoliopsida > Poales > Poaceae > Triticum > Triticum aestivum. Next base: position 47,903,838 of record NC_057806.1, on the reverse strand, counting down.
GGTCCTTTCAAACTCTTTGTTGCTTTGCAAGAAAGAGCCCCCAAGTAACTTTGTGAGCGGTGCTCAGCGTGTGCCTATGTTTGAGTTGTACTGTGTACAATACTCTCTTTGGCTCCACAAATTTTTCCTTGTGTGGCTGAAATGCCTATCAAGAGGTGTAGCAATGGTTCAAACATGACCAAGCCCCCTAGTGATTTTCCATATCTTTATGTAGCTGCTAAAGCCAGTTTAACAAATACTCCGCTTTGACCGTTAACTTGGAAAAGCACACACATGATATAAGAAAGAACAGATACCCCGCTTATAATGGAGGCTCCGGTTTATTATATGGTATATACATTGTCATAAATATGTACAGGTGAAGAGCCTATGGCTTTAAGTATAGTAAGGCCGAAGGAGAGCTATGTTCCATGGCCGCTTTGTCTCCTCCTCCGACTGACATGAGTCTTCATGCTCTCGAACATCAATGAGGTAGTAGGATCCGTTGTGCAAATTTTTGCTGACCACAAAGGGTCCTTCCCAAGGGGGGATAACTTGTGCATATCAGTCTGATCCTGGATGAGCCGGAGCACCAAATCACCTTCTTGAAAGGTTCTAGTTTTAACCCGGCGACTGTGATAACGTCGAAGATCTTGTTGATAAATCGCCGAACGTGCTGCTGCAAGATCCAGCTCCTCATCCAATAGGTCCAGAGAATCCTGATGTGCCTTCTCATTATCAGCTTCAACATAAGCTGCCACATGGGGCGAATCGTGACGGATGTCACTAGGAAGAACCGCCTCCACTCCATAAACCATGAAGAAAGGCGTGTAACCCGTAGACCTATTGGGTGTGGTGTTGATGCTCCATAACACAGAAGGTAGCTCCTCGACCCAACAACCCGGCGTCCGCTTTAAGGGAACCCTAAGCCTTGGGTTGATACCCCGTAGAATTTCTTGATTTGCCCTTTCCGCTTGACCATTAGATTGGGGGTGAGCCACTGATGCTAGATCAAGCCAGATGTGCTCACGTTGACAGAATTCTTCCATCTCTCCTTTTGACAAGTTAGTGCCATTATCTGTTATAATGCTATGTGGAAAGCCAAACCGGAATATCACCTTTTTGATGAATTGAACCACCATGGCTGCATCACACTTGCTGACTAGCTCTGCCTCTACCCATTTAGTGAATTTATCAACTGCTACTAACAGATGGGTCTTCTTGTCCTTGGAGCGCTTGAAGGGTCCAACCATATCCAGCCCCCAAGTTGCAAACGGCCATGTAATTGGAATCATCCGCAACTCTTGAGCCGAAGCGTGCGCACGGCGGACAAACTTTTGACATCCATCACATCTTTTGACTAAATCCTCCGCATCAGCATGCGTCGTCAACCAGTAAAAACCGTGGTGAAAAGCTTTAGCAACCAACGACTTTGAACCGGCGTGGTGACCGCAATCCCCTTCATGAATTTCTCGCAAAATCTCACAACCTTCTTGAGGAGAAACGCATCGCTGAATTGCTCCTGAAACTCTGTAACGATGTAACTCCCCGTTGAGTATGGTCATGGACTTGGAACGCCGGATTATCTGTCGAGCCAACGTTTCCTCAGCTGGTAACTCGCCCCGGTTCATGTAATCCAGATATGGGATCGTCTAATCCGGTATGGCATGCAGAGCTGCCACCAACTAAGCCTCCGGATCAGGAATAGCCAAATCTTCTTCGGTTGGTATTTTGACTGACGGGTTGTGCAATACATCAAGAAAGACATTGGGCGGAACCGGTTTATGTTGGGAACCAAGACGACTTAAAGCGTCCGCCGCTTCATTCTTCCGCCGGTCTATATGGTCCACCTGATAACCTTTAAAGTGACCAGCCACTGCGTCCACCTCTCGCCGATATGCAGCCATGAGTGGGTCCTTAGAATCCCAAGTGCCAGATACTTGCTGAGCCACTAGATCTGAATCGCCGAAGCACTTAACCCGGCTCAAATTCATCTCTTTAGCCATCCGAAGACCGTGGAGTAAAGCCTCATGTTCAGCCACATTGTTAGTACAAGGGAACATTAAACGGAGGACATAACAAAACTTATCATCTCGTGGGGAAGTTAATATGACTCCAGCCCCCGAACTGTAACACCCCGGATGTAACTTTCCCAATTTGTACTCTAACTCTTGCCGTTTCCGGCGTTAAGTTATTTTATTTTCTCGGGTTCGGGTCTTTGTCTCCGTGTGTTGTTATCGTTGTCATGCATCTCATATCATGTCATCATGTGCATTGCATTTGCATACGTGTTCATCTCATGCATTCGAGCATTTTCCCCGTTGTCCGTTTTGCATTCCGGCGCTTCGTTCTCCTCCGGTGGTCATTTCTAGCTTTCTTTCGTGTGTGGGGATTAAACATTTCCGGATTGGACCGAGACTTGCCAAGCGGCCTTGGTTTACTACCGGTAGACCGCATGTCAAGTTTCGTATCATTTAGACTTCATTTGATACTCCAATGGTTAACCGAGGGACCGAAAAGGCCTCGTGTGTGTTGCAGCCCAACACCCGTACAATTTGGTCCAAACCCACCTAAACCTGCTCCATCATCTAGAGCGTTCGATCACGATCGCGTGGCCGAAAACCGCTCCTCATTTGGACTCTCCTAGCTCCTTCTATGCCTATATAAAGACCACCTCCGAAATTCGCGGTTCCATTCTCCCCCTAACCCTAGATCCATCAACCACCGCCGCCGGGACACGTCCGGACGGAGCCGGACGCGTCCGCCCGCCGCCGCCGTCCAATCGCTGGCCGCCACCTGTCCCACGGGGGACCGCTTCGCCGCCTCCCAGCCGCCGGCCCGCGAGGCCCGGGGCTGGCCCTCTCCTCCGCCCGACCGGGCCCTGAGGCCCATTGTCGCCCCGTCGCCGCCCGAGGTCTTCTCCCCCGGATCCGGCCACGTCAACGGCCGCCGCCGGCCACCTCAGCCACCGCGCCGCCATTGCCGGGCCGCTCCGCGCCTCCGCCGCCCGAGGCCTCCTCCGCCGCACGCCGGCCCCGTCTCTGCTCCGCCCCGCCACCGCTCCTCTCCGGCGACCGGAGCCCGGCCGGATCCGGCCGCTCCCTCACCAGATCCGGCGACCCCCTCCAACTCCGGCCATCTACAGCTCCGGCGAGCTCGGATCCGCCGCCGCCTCGGATTCCGTGCCAACCCTAGATCTGAGAGAGGTTGATTTTTTTCACTAAGTCCCCGGAATTTCCTAGCCCAAGTGCCCATGTTCATAGCATCGTATCTCCTCATCCGTAGCTCCGATTTGGGCATATAGCATATCAAAATGTTCATCTCAGAGAGTACATCATTTCATTCTATTGCATCATTTTCATTTGAGTTCATCTTGATGCCAGAAATGCTGTTAGAAAAGGGCTACTTGAGTTAAATCTTCTACTCCATTTGCATATTTGTCATTTTTGCCATGATTATTGTGTGCATGTTATGCCCATGAGCTCTACATGTATTTTGTTAAGAGTTTTGCCATCTTTCCAGAGGTGCAACCCATGTATTTTTGTGATGTGTGTGGTGACTAGCACAAGCTTGCAAAGTGCTGCACTTGGTAATTCTGTTTTCAGGGACTTAGCATTTCCACTAAGTCCTTGAGCTGTTTATCTCATGTTGTCATATGTTCATGTTGTTTCCTAGTGATCCGTGCCTCTTTTGAGGATGATCAGTAAGGATATTTTGTTAACCTTGTAGTGCTCTATCCATCCATGTCTTTGTTTGCAATTATGGAGCACCCTAGCTTTAGTCAATCGAGCTCTACTTTTGCTACTTTGTGAATCTGGGAAGATTGTCAACTTGTTTGCAATTTTGCCGATGATGTTGTAGTTGATCTGTGCATGCTATGCTATTGTTCTTGCCATGTCTAGCTTGTATTTTGTGTATTCTTGATGGATGCATGCTTATTTTGTCATGACTTTCTTCGTAGTGAGTGCATCAAGCTCGTAAACATGTCTACTTGATATCTATTTCAGCATGCTCCAGTTTTCACTAAGTCTGAGAGCTGATTATGTTTTTGCCATGTTCACATGCTTGCAATTGTATTTCCTGATCCCTTTTGGCTCAAGGTCACTAAGGAACTTTTGTTAAGCTCTTTGAGTAGCTCCATGTCATGCTTTACTTTGCCATGTTCAGGTCCTGTAGCATGTAGTTTTGTGGCTCCGAAGAGGGCTACCTGATCTGAAATTCCAGACAAGTGTTAATTTCACTAAGTCTGAGATCTGTTTGCCATATGCAATTTTGCCATGCTTGTTTGAACCTATTAATGGATGAATTGGCCGTAGCTCGGTGCTAGACTTTTGTTAAGCATCTTGAGTGTATCCCTACCATGTATTTTTTTGTCATGTTTGGCTGCTGTAGCATGTTCATCTCATTGCACTTAGATGGCTACTTGCCGTAAATCGCAGACCGGTGTCATATTTGAATTGCTTGCCATTTCCAAACCGTAACTCCGATTCCGGCGTTCTTTATATCATTTTCAAGCGATTTCATCTCATATTTCCAGTGGAACACTTGGATTCCCAAGTTGAGGCAAGATTCATGCATCCCTTGTCAATTCTTGCATATGCATCCCGCATCGCATCCCGCATCGCATCCCGCATAGCATACCATCCTTGCATCATATTGTTTGATCCTTGCACGTGGTTGATTGTGTCCTTGTTGCTTGTTTGTCTTGTTTGGGTAGAGCCGGGAGACGAGTTCTCTAACAAGGAGCCCATTGAGTTTGCTTTCGAGGATCCAGTCAACTCTGACAACTTTGCAGGCAAGATGATCATACCCTCGAAATCACTACTATCTTTGCTTTGCTAGATGCTCGCTCTTTTGCTATGCCAATGCTACGATGCCTACCGTTTGCTTTCAAGCCTCCCTAATTGCCATGTCAAACCTATAACCCACCATGTCCTAGCAAACCGTTGATTGGCTATGTTACCGCTTTGCTTAGCCCCTCTTATAGCGTTGCTAGTTGCAGGTGAAGATTGGAGGCCGTTCCTTGTTGGAACATTTATTTACTTGTTGGGATATCATTATATTGCTATGTTAGCTTAATTCATCTATATAATTGGTAAAGGGTGGAAGGCTCGGCCTCTCGCCTAGTGTTTTGTTCCACTCTTGCCGTCCTAGTTTCCGTCATATCGGTGTTATGTTCCCGGATTTTGTGTTCCTTACGCGGTTGGGTTATAATGGGAACCCCTTGATAGTTCGCCTTGATTAAAGCTTTTCCAGCAATGCCCAACATTGGTTTTACCATTTGGCACCTAGCTTGGGTTTCCGGAGCCTGAGGGTCATCTTATTTAAACCCCCCCCCACGGGCCAGTACTCCTCTGAGTGTTGGTCCACCTGTCAGCTGCCGGTAGCCACCAGGGGCAACTCTGGGCTGGCCTACCCGTACCTAGGACAATCTGAGTGTGCCCTGAGAAAGAGATATGTGCATCTCCTATTGGGATTTGTCGGCACATTTGGGCGGTGTTGCTAGTCTAGTTTTAACCTGTCGAAGTGTCTTGAAGAACCGAGGTACCCAGTCTGATCGGAACGTCTCGGGAGGAGGTCTATTCCTTCGTTGACCGTGAGAGCTTGTCATGGGCTAAGTTGGGACTCCCCTGCAGGGTTTCGAACTTTTGAAAGTCGTGCCCGCGGTTATGGGAAGATGGGAATTTGTTAATGTCCGGTTGTAGATAACTTGAACCTTAACTTAATTTAAATGAATCAACCGAGTGTGTTACCATGATGGCCTCTTCTCGGCGGAGTCGGGGAAGTGGACACGGTGTTGGGGTAATGCTTGCGCAGGTTGCTCTCTAGTTTCTCGCTCGCGCTTTGCCTCCTCTTCTCGCTCTCTTTTGCGAACAGGATAGCCACCATATTTGCTTCCCCTGTATCCCCAACACCTGATTGCATAACCAGAAAGGTTCGGGAGTTTCATAGGTGGGAATTCTAGTAGCTCTAGTTCTTCTTCCACGGATATTGGTTTGAGATTGGGATTTCTTACCGATTATTCGTTCTTGATTCATACCTTGTTGATTTATTTCTCTATCTTAATTCTACATGGCTTCTCAATTTATGGATATGTGACCATTTCAAGAGGAATGCATTCGTTCATTTTGTTCGGATGTGAAGACTATATGTTGCAATTTTCATTCCGTTGGTTTAGCTTCATTTATCTGTCTATGTGCTAACGGTGGTCAACCTCTTCAGGATGGCTCCCGCTAAGAGCACCAGTCAGAATCAGATCAAGATCCGCCACCACCTCCACCTCCTCCGGAGGCATGGCAAGCTGTGATGGACGCAACCAATGCAAACACACAGTTGATCATGCAAATTCTCCAAGAGCGCAATCAAGGCAACCAAGGGAACCAAGGCAACAATCAGAATCACTTTGCTACACTCAACCAGTTCCTTGCTAACGGGCCAAAGACTTTCAGCAATTGTGTTGAGGCAACCGATGCTGACGATTGGCTTGTGGATCTGTGCAAGCATTTCGAGTGCAGTAACGTCAGGCCTGAGGACTTTGTCAAGTTCGCTTCCTTCCAACTCAAAGATCAAGCTGCAAAATGGTTCCAGCAGTACAAGGATTCCAGAGGTGGACGTGTATCACCTGGGATGAATTCCGTCAAGATTTCAGAGCTCACCATATCCCTCAGAGCGTGGTTGAAAGCAAGCGTGAGGAATTCCGCAACCTGAAGCAAGGCTCTTTGTCTGTCTATGACTACAACAAGTTGTTTCCAGAAGCTCGCCCGCTTTGCCAAGCAGGACGTCCTGATGAGAAGAGCATGATATACCAGTTCAGGGGTGGTCTCAGAGAAGAAATTCAGCTAGCTCTTGTTCTCTTGAGCCCTTGAGATACGATGAGTTCTACAACATGGCATTGAAGCAAGAGGCTGCTCAATTGAGGTGTGATGCTTCCAAGAAGCGAGTCAGAGATGTTACTCCTTCTTCCTCTACTCAAGTGGCCAAGCAGCAGAAGTATTGGCTTCCTCCTCCTCTGTTTTGTCAGCCGTATCAGCAAAAGAGCAAAGGTGGCAGTGGATCTTCCCACCCACCCAACCCTGGCTTTCAGAACAAGACTTCGTCTCAACCTCCAAGATCGAGTGCTCCGTATCACCGTCCGCTTTCAGAGGTCACGTGCAACAAGTGCCAACAGAAGGGTCACTATGCCAACAAGTGTTTCAACCAGAGGCGTCTTCCTCCTCCTCCTCCTGTCAGATCGGCAAGTACAGCTGTGGTCAAGCATAACCCCAAGCACGCCAAGGTTAATTTGATGAATGCAGCTCAGGCAGAAGATTTGTCAGATGTCATCATGGGTAACCTTCCTGTTAACGATATTCCCGCAAAAGTTCTTTTTGACACTGGTGCATCGCATTGTTTCATCTCGAGACCGTTTACATCTAGGCATGAATTGGTTTCGCAAGTTTTGCCTAGTCCATTAGCAGTTGTCTCTCCCGGTAAGCGCATGCATGCTAACTCCATCGTTCCGGATGTTACTATCACCTTGGGTGACTACAAGTTCTGGCTTCTACAACGGTTCTTGGTAATTCGGATATTGATCTTATTCTCGGGATGGATTGGCTTTCTAAGCACAAGGCGCATCTTGATTGTGCAGCCAGGCAGATTCAATTGACTCATTCGTCTGAGGATGTAATTGTCTTTGCCGCTCGTGATGATACCATCCGTCTGTTTTCTCTCAATGAGAAGGGTGAACTCGATGCTATCTCGCAAATTCCAGTCGTTTGCGAATATCAAGACGTCTTTCCAGAAGAGCTTCCAGGAATGCCACCGCACCGGCCAGTTGAATTCGTTATTGATCTTGAGCCCGGCACGGAACCTGTGTGCAAGCGTCCTTACAAGCTCGGACCTGAAGAGTTGAAGGAGCTGAAGAAGCAACTCGATATTCAAGAGAGAATGGGTCTCATCCGGCCTAGTTCTTCTCCGTGGGGTTGTGGTGTTCTTTTTGTGAAGAAGAAGGATGGAACGGACCGACTTTGTGTTGATTACCGTCCATTGAACAAGAAGACCATCAAGAACAAATATCCACTTACCAACATCAATGAGTTGTTCGAACAACTCAAAGGTGCCCAAGTATTCTCCAAGCTTGATCTCCGTATGGGTTATCATCAGATTCGAATCCGTGAGCAAGATATTCCCAAGACGGCTTTCAGGACAAGCTATGGTTCATATGAATACACTGTCATGTCTTTTGGCCTCGTCAACGCTCCTCCGACTTTCTCTCGCATGATGAACTTCATCTTCAATGCCTACACAATGACTTCGTTTTGGTCTATCTCGACGACATTCTGGTTTTCTCGAAGAACAAGGAAGATCATGCCAAGCACTTGCGTTTGGTACTCGATAAGCTGAGGGAACACCAGTTCTACGCCAAGTTCTCCAAGTGCGAATTTTGGCTCGATGAGGTTCTTTATCTTGGTCATATCATCTCTGCCAAGGGCATTGCCGTGAATCCTGAGAAGGTTTCTGCAATTGTGAATTGGGAACCTCCTCAGAACGTGAAGCAACTCCGTAGCTTCCTCGGTCTCGCAAGCTATTGTCGAAGATTCGTTGAAAACTTTTCTAAGATCGCGAAACCTCTCTGAAATCTTCTCCAGAAGCACGTCAAGTACGTTTGGTCTCCGGAGTGTGACATTGCTTTCAACACTTTGAAAGAGAAATTGATCACTGCTCCAGTTCTGACTCCGCCTGATGAATCCAAGCCGTACGAGGTCTTTTGTGATGCCTCTCTCCAAGGTCTTGGCGCAGTATTAATGCAAGAGAAGAAAGTTGTTGCTTATACATCTCGCCAGTTGAAGCCTAATGAGAAGAACTACCCCACTCATGATCTCGGGTTGGCGGCAGTTGTGCATGCTCTTTTGACTTGGAGACATCTCTTATTGGGAAGAAAAGTGAACATTTTCACTGATCACAAGAGTCTCAAGTACATCTTCACTCAGCCTAATCTCAACCTCAGGCAAACTCGATGGGTCGAAATGATTCAAGAGTATAATCCGAGTATCGAGTATACTCCAGGCAAGGCCAATGTGATTGCTGACGCATTGAGCAGAAAGGCTTACTGCAACAGTCTGATTCTCAAGCCTTATCAACCCGAGCTTTGTGAAGCTTTCCGCAAACTTAATATGCAAGTTGTTCCTCAAGGTTTCCTCGCCAACCTTCAAGTCTCTCCTACCTTAGAAGACCAGATTTGCCAAGCCCAGCTTCTTGATGCTATGGTGAAAAAGGTGAAGATTGGGATTGCCAAGAGTCAACCCAAGTACAAGTGCTACCGCCTTGATGACAAGGACACTCTCTTCTTCGAGGATCGTATTGTTGTACCCAAAGGTGAACTTCGTAAAGCAATCATGATCGAGGCTCACAATTCTCTCCTCTCTATCCACCCTGGGAGTACGAAGATGTATCAGGACCTCAAGCAGACTTATTGGTGGACTCGAATGAAGCGCGAGATTGCTCAATTCGTGAATGAATGTGATGTCTGCAGAAGAGTGAAGGCAGAACACCAAAGGCCAGCTGGTCTCCTCCAACCTCTTCCATTCCAGAATGGAAGTTTGACCACATTGAAATGGACTTCGTGACTGGGTTTCCAAAGTCCAAGCGTGGCAATGATGCTATATTCGTTGTCATCGACAAACTCACCAAAGTGGCTCACTTTCTGCCTATCAAAGAGTCGATCACTGCAGCTCAATTGGCGGAACTCTATACCTCTCGGATTGTCTCTCTGCATGGTATTCCTCAAGTGATCTCTTCAGACCGTGGCAGCATCTTTACCTCGAAGTTTTGGGATTCTTTTCAGAAGGCCATGGGCACCAACATCCGCTTCAGCACAGCTTTCCATCCTCAAACTAGCGGTCAAGTCGAGCGTGTCAACTAGATTCTTGAAGATATGCTCAGGGCTTGTGTGATCTCCTTCGGCATGAAGTGGGAGGATTGTCTTCCTTATGCTGAATTCTCCTACAACAACAGTTTTCAAGCAAGTTCGGGCAAGGCCCCATTTGAAATTTTGTATGGCAGGAAGTGTCGTACCCCTCTCAACTGGTCTGAAACCGGTGAACGTCAACTTTTGGGTAATGACTTAATCACGGAGGCAGAGGAAATGTGCAAAGTCATTCGAGATAACCTCAAAGCAGCCCAATCCCGCCAGAAGAGCTACTATGATAGTAAGCACCGTGATTTGGCTTTTGAGATCGGAGATCATGTTTACCTCCGTGTCTCTCCTATGAAAGGTACTCGTCGCTTCGGTATCAAAGGGAAGCTTGCCCCCAGATACGTGGGACCTTTCAAGATTGTCAGCAAGAGAGGCGATCTCGCCTATCAACTCGAGCTTCCTTCAAACTTTGCAAATGTTCATGATGTGTTCCATGTCTCTCAGCTCCGAAAGTGCTTCAAGACTCCTGACCGCACCGTCAACTTCGAGGACACTGAGCTCCAAGAAGATCTTTCCTATCGTGAGCACCCAGTTGCTATTCTCGAAGAGACTGTACGCAAGACTCGCAACAAGTCAATCAAATTCCTAAAAGTCAAGTGGTCACACCATTCCGACCGTGAAGCTACCTGGGAACGCGAGGATCACCTCCGTTCTGAGTACCCGGCGTTCTTTCAGTCCTAGATCTCGGGACGAGATCCTTTCGTAGTGGTGGAGTGTTGTAACACCCCGGATGTAACTTTCCCAATTTGTACTCCAACTCTTGCCGTTTCCGGCGTTAAGTTATTTTATTTTCTCGGGTTCGGGTCTTTGTCTCCATGTGTTGTTATCGTTGTCATGCATCTCATATCATGTCATCATGTGCATTGCATTTGCATACGTGTTCATCTCATGCATTCGAGCATTTTCCCCGTTGTCCGTTTTGCATTCCGGCGCTTCGTTCTCCTCCGGTGGTCATTTCTAGCTTTCTTTCGTGTGTGGGGATTAAACATTTCCGGATTGGACCGAGACTTGCCACGCGGCCTTGGTTTACTATCGGTAGACCGCGTGTCAAGTTCCGTACCATTTGGACTTCGTTTGATACTCCAACGGTTAACCGAGGGACCGAAAAGGCCTCGTGTGTGTTGCAGCCCAACACCCCTCCAATTTGGCCCAAAACCCACCTAAACCTGCTCCATCATCTAGAGCGTTCGATCACGATTGCGTGGCTGAAAACCGCACCTCATTTGGACTCTCCTAGCTCCTTCTATGCCTATATAAAGACCACCTCCGAAATTCGCGATTCCATTCTCCCCCTAACCCTAGATCCATCCACCGCCGCCGTCGGACACGTCCGGACGGAGCCAGGTGCGTCCGCCCGCCGCTGCCGTCCAATCGCTGGCCGCCACCTGTCCCGCGGGGGACCGCTTCGCCGCCTCCCAGCCGCCGGCCCGCAAGGCCCGGGGCCGGCCCTCTCCTCCGCCCGACCGGGTCCCGAGGCCCATTGCCGCCCCGCCGCCGCCCGGGGTCTTCTCCCCCGGATCCGGCCACGTCAACGGTCGCCGCCAGCCACCTCAGCCACCGCGCCGCCATTGCCGGGCCGCTCCGCGCCTCCGCCGCCCGAGGCCTCCTCGCCGCACGCTGGCCCCGTCTCTGCTCCTCCCCGCCACCGCTCCTCTCCGGCGACCGGAGCCCTGCCGGATCTGGCCGCTCCCTCACCAGATCCGGTGACCCCCTCCAACTCCGGCCGTCTACAGCTCCGGCGAGCTCGGATCTGCCGCCGCCTCGGATTCCGTGCCAACCCTAGATCTGAAAGAGGTTGATTTTTTTCACTAAGTCCCCGGAATTTCCTAGCCCAAGTGCCCGTGTTCATAGCATCGTATCTCCTCATCCGTAGCTCCGATTTGGGCATATAGCATATCAAAATGTTCATCTCAGAGAGTACATCATTTCATTCTATTGCATCATTTTCATTTGAGTTCATCTTGATGCCAGAAATGCTGTTAGAAGAGGGCTACTTGAGTTAATTGTCAGATCGGCTACTCCATTTGCATATTTGTCATTTTTGCCATGATTATTGTGTGCATGTTATGCCCATGAGCTCTACATATGTTTTGTTAAGAGTTTTGCCATCTTTCCAGAGGTGCAACCCATGTATTTTTGTGATGTGTGTGGTGACTAGCACAAGCTTGCAAAGTGGTGCACTTGGTAATTCTGTTTTCAGGGACTTAGCATTTCCACTAAGTCCTTGAGCTGTTTATCTCATATTGTCATATGTTCATGTTGTGTCCTAGTGATCCGTGCCTCTTTTGAGGATGATCAGTAAGGATATTTTGTTAACCTCGTAGTGCTCTATCCATCCATGTCTTTGTTTGCAATTATGGAGCACCCTAGCTTTAGTCAATCGAGCTCTACTTTTGCTACTTTGTGAATCTGGGCAGATTGTCAACTTGTTTGCAATTTTGCCGATGATGTTGTAGTTGATCTGTGCATGCTATGCTATTGTTCTTGCCATGTCTAGCTTGTATTTTGTGTATTCTTGATGGATGCATGCTTATTTTGTCATGACTTTCTCCGTAGTGAGTGCATCGAGCTCGTAAACATGCCTACTTGATATCTGTTTCAGCATGCTCCAGTTTTCACTAAGTCTGAGAGTTGATTATGTTTTTGCCATGTTCACATGCTTGCAATTGTATTTTCGGATCCCTTTTGGCTCAAGGTCACTAAGGGACTTTTGTTAAGCTCTTTGAGTAGCTCCATGCCATGCTTTACTTTGCCATGTTCAGGTCCTGTAGCATGTAGTTTTGTGGCTCCGAAGAGGGCTACCTGATCTGAAATTCCAGACAAGTGTTAATTTCACTAAGTCTGAGATCTGTTTGCCATATGCATTTTTGCCATGCTTGTTTGAACCTGTTAATGGATGAATTGGCCGTAGCTCAGTGCTAGACTTTTGTTAAGCATCTTGAGTGCATCCCTGCCATGTATTTTTTTGTCATGATTGGCTGCTGTAGCATGTTCATCTCATTGCACTTAGATGGCTACTTGCCGTAAATCGCAGACCGGTGTCATATTTGAATTGCTTGCCATTTCCAAACCGTAACTCCGATTCCGGCGTTCTTTATATCGTTTTCAAGCGATTTCATCTCATCTTTCCAGTGGCACACTTGGATTCCCAAGTTGAGGCCAGATTCATGCATCCCTTGTCAATTCTTGCATATGCATCCCGCATCGCATCCCGCATAGCATACCATCCTTGCATCATATTGTTTGATCCTTGCACGTGGTTGATTGTGTCCTTGTTGCTTGTTTGTCTTGTTTGGGTAGAGCCGGGAGACGAGTTCGCTAACAAGGAGCCCGTTGAGTTTGCTTTCAAGGATCCAGTCACCTCTGGCAACTTTGCAGGCAAGATGATCATACCCTCAAAATGACTACTATCTTTGCTTTGCTAGATGCTCGCTCTTTTGCTATGCCAATGCTATGATGCCTACCGTTTGCTTTCAAGCCTCCCTAATTGCCATGTCAAACCTCTAACCCACCATGTCCTAGCAAACTGTTGATTGGCTATGTTACCGCTTTGCTCAGCCCCTCTTATAGCGTTGCTAGTTGCAGGTGAAGATTGGAGGCCGTTCCTTGTTGGAACATTTATTTACTTGTTGGGATATCATTATATTGCTATGTTATCTTAATTCATCTATATACCTGGTAAAGGGTGGAAGGCTCGGCCTCTCGCCTAGTGTTTTGTTCCACTCTTGCCGCCCTAGTTTCCGTCATATCGGTGTTATGTTCCCGGATTTTGCATTCCTTACGCGGTTGGGTTATAATGGGAACCCCTTGATAGTTCGCCTTGATTAAAGCTTTTCCAACAATGCCCAACATTGGTTTTACCATTTGCCACCTAGCCTCTTTTTCCCTTGGGTTTCCGGAGCCTGAGGGTCATCTTATTTAACCCCCCCCCCCCCGGGCCAGTACTCCTCTGAGTGTTGGTCCACCTGTCAGCTGCCGGTGGCCACCAGGGGCAACTCTGGGCTAGCCTACCCGTACCTAGGACAATCTGAGTGTGCCCTGAGAAAGAGATATGTGCAGCTCCTATCGGGATTTGTCGGCACATTCGGCCGGTGTTGCTGATCTAGTTTTAACCTGTCGAAGTGTCTTGAAGGACCGAGGTACCGAGTCTGATCGGAACGTCTCGGGAGGAGGTCTATTCCTTCGTTGACCGTGAGAGCTTGTCATGGGCTAAGTTGGGACTCCCATGCAGGGTTTCGAACTTTCGAAAGTCGTGCCCGTGGTTATGGGAAGATGGGAATTTGTTAATGTCCGGTTGTAGATAACTTGAACCTTAACTTAATTTAAATGAATCAACCGAGTGTGTTACCATGATGGCCTCTTCTCGGCGGAGTCCGGGAAGTGGACACGGTGTTGGAGTAATGCTTGCGCAGGTTGCTCTCTAGTTTCTCGCTCGCGCTTTGCCTCCTCTTCTCGCTCTCTTTTGCGAACAGGATAGCCACCATATTTGCTAGTCGCTTGCTGCCGCTCCACATATACTTTTACCTTGCCTTACCTATAAGCTTAAATAGTCTTGATCGCGAGGGTGCGAGATTGCTGAGTCCCTGTGGCTCACAGATTACTATTACCCCAGATGCAGGTCCAGATGATTCCGCTCCAGGTGACGCGCTCGAGCTCAAGTGGGAGTTCGATGAGGACTCTCAATGTTACTATGTTTCCTTTCCTGATGATCAGTAGTGGTGCCCAGTTGGGGGTGATCGGGACTGTGTCGCATGTTGGGTTATCTTTTATTTTGGCGTCGTAGTCGGTTCATGAGTGTTTTGAATGATGTAATGTGGACACGTGGGAGCTATAGTCGCATCGAGGGTGTTACACGAACCCTCTAACTATCTGGACCCATCAAAATGAATAGTCCAATATGTATTATCTGGTTTCTCCTCAGGTGCCTGTAACTCCGTCCAATCGTTGATGAAATCTACGAGTGCCTGGGACTTGATCGCCATGCGGGGTATATATTTGAGCCCGTGGGGTCCAAGCTCAATGGCCCACTTGGCAATCCGGCCAGTTGCCTCTCTGTTTTGAATGATGTCGCCCAGAGGAGCTGAACTGACCACTGTGATAGGATGGCCCTGAAAATAGTGTTTGAGCTTCCGGCTTGCCATAAACACCCCATACACCAGTTTCTGCCAATGCGGATACCTC
Source organism: Triticum aestivum (assembly GCF_018294505.1). NCBI lineage: Eukaryota > Viridiplantae > Streptophyta > Magnoliopsida > Poales > Poaceae > Triticum > Triticum aestivum. The sequence goes on along the minus strand of NC_057806.1, from coordinate 47,888,723 downwards.
TGCTTTGATTCAATGAGCACCTCGCTAATATAATAAACCGGCCATTGAACCGGATACTCTTTGCCAGGCTCCTTGCGCTCTACCACAATGGCTACGCTGACAGCCCAGGCATTAGTAGCCACATATAATAATAACGGCTCTTTGTCGATCGGTGCTGCCAGCACGGGCGGTTCCACGAGCTGCCTCTTCAGATCTTCAAACGCCTTATCAGTTGCCTCACTCCAGACAAAGTTATCCGTTTTCTTGAGCATCTGATATAAGGGGATGGCCTTCTCTCCAAGGCGGATGATAAACCGGCTCAAGGCTGTAATCCGGCCGGCCAGACATTGCACATCGTTAATACTCGCCGGTTTAGCCAAGGACGTAATTGCTGCAATCTTTTCCGGATTAGCCTCAATGCCTCTGTTTGAAACCAGAAAGCCTAAGAGCTTGCCTGCCGGGAAACCGAAAACACACTTCTCTGGATTGAGCATCATCTTGTAAACCCGGAGATTGTCAAAGGTTTCCCGTAGATCATCTATCAAAGTCTCCTCCTTTCTGGATTTGACCACAATATCATCTACATACGCATGAACATTGCGCCCAATTTGCTTATGAAGGCAATTCTGAACACATCGCTGGTAAGTTGCCTGGGCACTCTTGAGTCCAAAGGGCATGGAAACACAGCCGAAGGCTCCAAAGGGAGTTATAAAGGTTGTCTTCTCCTGGTTCTTAACTGCCATTTTGATCTGATGATAACCAGAGTAAGCATCCAAAAAACACAAATGGTCACAACCCGCCGTAGCATCAATTATCTGATCAATGCGAGGGAGAGCAAAGGGGTCTGCAGGGCAAGCCTTGTTTAAATCTGTGTAGTCCACACACATGCGCCAAGTGCCATTTTTCTTAAGAACCAGCACCGGATTGGCTAACCACTCTGGATGAAAAACTTCAACAATAAACCCAGCAGCCAACAAACGGGCGACCTCTTCACCTATAGCCTTGCGCCTTTCCTCGTTGAAACGGCGGAGGAACTGTCGGACCGGTTTGAATTCAGGATCAATGTTGAGTGTGTGCTCAGCGAGTTCTCTCGGTACACCTGGCATGTCAGAAGGTTTCCATGCAAAGATGTCCCGATTCTCATGGATGAACTCGATGAGCGCGCTTTCCTATTTGGGATCCAGGTTCGCGCTGATGCTGAACTGTTTGGATGAATCCCCAGGGACAAAGTCAACCATCTTAGTGTATGTAGCTGATTTGAAATTCAATGTTGGATCCTGCTCCGTAGTTGGCTTTTTTAAGGAGGTCATGTCTGCCAGATCAACTTGCTCCTTATAGAATTTTAACTCCTCCGTGGCACAAACCGACTCAGCATAAGCCGCATCGCCTTCTTCACACTCCAAAGCAATCTTTCTACTTCCATGTACTGTGATAGTCCCTTTATGACCTGGCATTTTAAGCAGTAGGTAAACATAACATGGCCTTGCCATAAACTTAGCATAAACCGGTCGCCCAAACAAGGCGTGGTATGGACTTTTGATCTTCACCACCTCAAATGTCAATGTTTCTGACCTTGAATCATAGCCATCTCCAAAAGCTACCTCCGAAGCTATCTTACCAACGGGATATGCATACTTACCAGGCACCACACCATGAAATATTGTATTCGACGGTTTAAGATCCTTATCTGTCAACCCCATACGGCAGAATGTATCATAATACAAAATATTGATACTACTTCCCCCATCCATGAGCACTTTAGTGAACTTGTATCCCCCAACTTGAGGGGCTACCACCAAGGCCAAATGACCTGGATTATCAACCCGGGGTGGGTGATCCTCTCTGCTCCACAAAATAGGTTGCTCCGACCAGCGTAAATACTGAGGTACTGCCGGCTCAACAGAGTTGACTGCCCTTTTGTGAAGGTTCTGATCATGTTTGCACAAAGTAGTAGTGAAGACATGATATTGCACGCTGTTCAGCTGTTTGGGATTGCTCTGATAACCCGACTACTGTTGCTGCTGCTGACTCCCCTGATGGTTGTAACCTCCCTGGTTGCCTTGGTTTCCTTGATTGACGTGTCCGATTTGATTTCCTGGAAACCCTGAACCGGAACCACCGCCTCCATAACCTGGCCCGTGGAAACCTCCTCCTGAACCGCCGGGCGGGCCGTTGTCATATTGGAACATATTGGAATTCTTGAAATCCCGCATGATATAACAATCTTTCCAGAGATGTGATGCCAGTTTCTCCTTCGATCCATGCTTTGGACAGGGATGATTTAACAAACGCTCCAAATTGTTGCCTGGACCTCCACCCCTCTGGGGCTGCTTGCCTTTACGGTGCTGGCCATTCTCCTGCGCGTTGGTATTTGCGACAAAGTCCAAACCACTGTCAGCCTTGCGCTTACCAGCATTTCCATGGCCTACCGGATTGTGTTGTTGGCCTTTGGCATTGCCGTTCTTCTTACCCTTCTCCGGTTTGTCCTCCTCTGAATCCGGATCCTTGGTATTATCTGAATTGGCATATTTAACCAAAGCGGCCATGAGTGTTGACATGTCGTTGCAGTGACGTTTGAGCCTTCCCAACTTCTGTTTCAATGGTTTGAAACGGCAATTGCATTCTAACGTTAACACTGCGGTGTCTGCATTGATACGATCTGATGAATGCAAAATCGCCGAGACCTGTTTGACCCAATGGGTCGTGGACTCCCCTTCCTCTTGGACACAAGCGGCCAGATCTACAATTGACATTGGATGCTTACACGTATCCTTGAAGTTCTGGATAAACCGGTGCTTCAGTTCGGCCCATGATCCAATAGAGTTGGTCGGCAAGCTCTTCAACCAAGTGCGAGTTGTTCCTTCCAACATCATGGTGAAATATTTAGCACACACCACCTCATCCACATCTAACATCTCCATTGCCATCTCATAGCTCTCCACCCACGCCTCTGGCTGCAAATCGGCGGTACAATTTGGTACCTTACTAGGTCCGTTGAAATCCTTGGGTAGTCGCACATTACGCAAAGCAGGAGTTAAACACGGTACCCCTAAGGAACTGAACATCGCCCCTGGCCCCACGGAGGCGGTGGGGTGAACCGGAGTATGCAGTCGTGCTTCGTGTCGAGCTGTCAACTCGGCCTCTCGACGTGCGCGGCCATGGCCCACAACATCTTGCGCATTCGCACCTCCCCCAGCCGGGTTGTTCCCTCGTGGCGAATTTTGGCGGCGTGCACTACTGGACACGGCCGGTTCATATTCCATGTGTCTGCTATAACTCCGGCTTGGACGGGGAGTGGAATGAATCCTCTCACGGCTGTGTGAATATGCTTGATGTTGATTTAGTGATGTCTGAAGGAGATCCCTGGCCCGACATGCTTCCACTGCAACTGGTGACTCGCCGTCGGTTGGGAGGGCCGCCAGGCGTGAAGCGGTGGCCACAATGTTGTCCAATGGGTTGGAATAATGCCCGGGCGGCGTTGATGGTACAACGTTGTTCTGGCGAGGCAGGTCCGTCATGCGTGGCTGAACCGGCGCTCCTGCTCCCGGCGCCCCTGCCCGGTTTAGTGTGGGTTGGTTACCAGCTCATGCACCTGGCGTGTTGAAAAGATTCTACGGCTCATAAACCGACGGGAGACGTGATCGGTACCTTCTTCTCATGACTTCCTCTGAAGCATTTTGATCCAGTCTAATCCGGTAAGCCTGTGCTTCCAACTCGGCCCGCTCCATAGCCATCCTGGCGTTCTCTGCTGCCAGGTCCGCTTTAGCCTGGGCTATCTGATCTTTCACTTTTGCAATCTCCGCATCGTGTTGATCCCTGGCTGCTGCGTCTACCTCCGCAGACATCAATGTTGCCAGACCGTCGAACAAATCAGACAAGACTTGTGCCATAGGTGGCATCGAGCTTCCTGCCCCTGCTGGTGTGGCCGTCGCTGAACCGGAGAGCATTACTGTGGCGGTAGATGAATGAGGCGCCGATTGTGTGCCAGCCATGAAGATGGCGGCCCTGTTTGGTAGACCGGGGGAATCCGGAATACTGTTGCCCTCGGATCCTCCCTCCATCTGGCCGTCCTGCAACTGGTAAAGCGATTCGGTTTCTCTAGAAGACTCGTCATCAGAGCAGATTACGGTTTCCCCATCGGACACCGGTCCCTCCTTGTACCCTGATCCATGGACGACACCTACGAAAACATCCCTTGCCTCGGGCTGAACCGGCGAAGAACTTGCACGCCGAGCCGTTTCGATGATGTCGGTGCAGATGTCCGGCTCGGGAGCCGGTTCGCCGATCTTGCCGATGAACACGTGAATCCCACCGAAGGGGACCCGGTACCGTATTCGATTGAATCGGCCTCGGGAACCCATCCCGCGTTGTCGATGTAGAGCTTGCCGCGGCGACTCTTCGTCATCCGGCCCACAGCGTATCCCTTGAGTCCATCGAAGCTACCCTTCAAGAACTCGAAACCATCGTGCGATAGCCCCACGGTGGGTGCCAACTGTCGTGGGTTTGTCACAGCAGATGTCCTCGTGAAAGGACTTAGTCGTGGAGCCATCGCAACAAGTTAGCTTAAAGGGATTAAACCGGACAAGGGGACACGGGAGTTTATACTAGTTCGGCCCCTTCGATGAAGGTAAAAGCCTACGTCTAGTTGTGATTGGTATTGCTAGGGTTTCGAAGGCCGGGGAGCGAATCAGCTTTGTCTGGCTCTCGAGTTGTTGTTGTCTGTTCCCAGCCGGGTCGTCCCTTTATATACATAGGTTGACGCCCGCCGGACTACAGAGTCCCGAAGCCGGTTTATAAACGTATCCGGTTCGGCCTCTCTCTTTCTATCTTACTATACAAGTTACATGACTAGCCAGTTTACATTTACAGACTGTAACCCGCCTTTCGGCCCTCTGTAAAGCGCCATCATCTTTACATCTTCATGGGCTTCTAATCTTCAAAGAGTCAACCCGGCTACATAAGGTCGGTTTACCTCCAGTAGTAATATCCCCAACAGTTGTGCCAGCACCGACTTCGGTTTCCCGCAGCACGCTGGCTCCATGACCGGCGTGGTCGTCTACCCAAGGCGCAACACGATGGACTGCACGAGCTTCGATGACTTCAAAATGAAAGACACAAGTTGGCAAGCCTAAGGGAACCTTGCCACACTTTTGAAGTGTATGTGATGTGGCTTGTCTAAGGTGTGGCTTGAACCAAACATCCACCTAAGTTGGTCAAACTTAACTAACCTTAGTTGTGGCAACCTTAGGCAAACTTTTCAAACCAAATAGCCCCAAAATATATGTTTTTTGTGGGTTAAAAAATGATATATGCTGCAAGGTATAACAAAGAAAAAGATGAAGGAGGGCTGATGTTATCTTGATTTTTTGTTGACTCGATGTACAATCTACATACACCTCTATTAACTAAGTGGAAAAATCTACCTAGCACATGTGTGCTACTCTAGAGAGAGCATGTGCATACATGCACAAATCTACAGCCACATGCTGACTTCATTGCAATAATTGCTAAATCTGAATTTACAAAATGATTTATCTCACAAACTGTTAATCTGATTAGTCTTCACCGGTGAGTTCGACTCAGCATGGGCTTCAAATAAGATCTCATGTTATCATGTTTCAATGAATTTTATTCACCGTCGCTAGTTCCTAGGTTATGTCATCACAGTTGCCATGTTAACCATAAACCGTGGCCATAATTAGTGTGTATGGTTACCGGGTAATAGTTTTGCATTAAAAAAGGTAATAGTTTTGGACATTGCAACTATAATCCTAACTAGAATGTCTCAATGCATTTTAGCATTTCAATAGAGTAAACTTATACTTTTATTAATGTACATTTTTAGATTAAACTATGTAAATTGAAGTATTTAAAACTATATGCATACGTTTTAAAGTACTCCTACATCTATTTATAATACCACATGTACTTATGACCCGATGGAGTAATACAATATGGTTGCTTTAAATAGAATGTTACTTCACAACCAAGTTGAGGAATGGCCAGAAAGTAGGAGCAGCAGCAATTCTTCTTGTTGATCAAATAATTCAAACATTATTTACAATAGACAAATCAGAAAGCAGCCAGGCAACAAATGATTTACAAGATATCACCATTCCTTCAGCACTTATAACGAGAAGCCTTGGGAACAGTCTCAAGAAAGCAATTGATAATGGCGATTTGGTTAATGTAAACTTCGACTGGGGGAGTCCTGATTGTACCCTGATGAGCATGTTGCGTATGAATTCTGGACAAAGGGTAATGATGAATGTGGTCCAAAATGCGATAAGCAGTTGATTTCCTAAAGAGATTTAAAGGTGTAGCCCAGACACTTGAGAAGAAGGGCTACACACAGTTCACTCCTCATTACATTACTTGGTATTTCCTGGAGAGTTATCAAGATAGCATAAAGTGCAGGTCCCAATGTATCAACTATGGAAGGTATTGTGCACCAGACCCGGAACAAGATAGGTATGATGGAAAAGATGTAGTGGTTCAGAAATTACATCAACTTTGTGTGTTCAAAGATGCAAAGAGGGCGGGAAGGCTTGGTTATGGTGGGACTATGTGACTCATTTTGCTATGAGGTGCTCAATGAAGGAAATGAACTACAATAAGGGATGTGCTGACAGTGTAATCGAATCACTTGGTATGCTAATGTTGCACCAGCTACTCCATGTTTGAAATTGAAGTGCAGTTATAATAATTGTGGTGAATGTGTATGTATTTTGCAGGCCTTAATCAAGAAGAGGTTGACATGTGTGCCGGTGATCCTAACGCAGACAAGGAAAATCATGTGCTAAAAGCTGAATAAGACGCATAGGTTACGAGTTGAGCACTATCTTAGTTTTTGCATTTACCAAGCTAGTTCTCTGAAATGCAGTGGCATCTTCTATTTTTCCAGATTAGCAAGGGTCCTCATAGTGATGTTACTTTGTTACCAACACTTTTAATCAACAATAGGCAATACAGAGGTCGGTGTTTGACCCTCAAATTTCAATCATGGAGTAGCTACATGAGGAGCCTTACTGCTTATTGAATATCTAGTTCCTAGGGAAACTTGAAAAATGAGCCGTTCTTAGAGCTCTATGCGCCAGCTTCCAAGAAAATAATGAACCATCTATTTGCTCAAATGAAGGTTTGATTTGATGGTTCCCATGATTTTCGATAGTCTTCTATATTTACCATGAATAAAGGAGAAATAAAAAATATTAACTAAAAGGGGTAGTATGTAAGCAGTAGTTTTACGAACCAGCAACCCATGAAGCTAGGATGGTCATCAAACACATGTCTCTTCTCCACTAAGTTCCCAAATCGTATCGCACTAAGTCCCTCATGCATTACGGCATGTATACTGGTAGAGACCGGGGTTGTGAAAAACTCCTACAATGCATTGTGTATGCTAGCAGCCTACAATTGTAGTGTTGTTGACACTACACATGTATGTGTACAATGGTATAGACGGCAACAAGCTTATAGACATAGAATAGTAGGCAATATATATATAATATACACCATATCAACCAAAATCCTATACGACCACCACTTATAAACTACTGATGTAAGCTTATTATAAATTGTCTACCGATCAAGAAGACATACCAGTCAATCAGTTCTTGGACAACAATGGCGGTTGTTGGAAAGATATGGCTGCAAACATGACTGCGTGTGCTACCTCTTGAGCATTGCGCTGGTTTTCCCCGAAGAGGAAGGGATGATGCAGCAAAGTAGCGTAAGTATTTCCCTCAGTTTTTGAGAACCAAGGTATCAATCTAGTAGGAGGCTACGCGTGAGTCCCTTGTACCTGCACAAAACAAATAAATCCTCACAAAAAACGCGAATAGGGGTTCTCAATCCCTACACTACCACTTACGAGAGTGAGGTCTGATAGATATGATAAGATAATATTTTTGGTATTTTTGTGATAAAGATGCAAAGTAAAATAAAGGCAAGTAAAAAAGCAAGGAAATAACTAAGTAGTAGGAGATTAATATGATGAAGATAGACCCGGGGGCCATAGGTTTCACTAGTGGCTTCTCTCGAGAGCATAAGTATTCTACGGTGGGTGAACAAATTACTGTTGAGCAATTGATAGAATTGAGCATAGTTATGAGAATATCTAGGTATGATCATGTATATAGGCATCAAGTCCGAGACAAGTAGACCGACTCCTGCCTGCATCTACTACTATTACTCCACTCATCGACCGCTATCTAGCATGCATCTAGAGTATTAAGTTAAAAACAGAGTAACGCCTTAAGCAAGATGACATGCTGTAGAGGGATAGACTCATGCAATATGATGAAAACCGCATCTTGTTATCCTCGATGGCAACAATACAATATGTGCCTTTCTGCCCCTACTGTCACTGGGAAAGGACACCGCAAGATTGAACCCAAAGCTAAGCACTTCTCCCATTGCAAGAAAGATCAATCTAGTAGGCCAAACCAAACTGATAATTCGAAGAGACTTGCAAAGATAACCAATCATACATAAAAGAATTCAGAGGAGATTCAAATATTGTTCATAGATAAACTTGATCATAAACCCACAATTCATCGGTCTCAACAAACACACCGCAAAAAAGAAGATTACATCGAATAGTTCTCCACAAGAGAGGGGGAGAACATTGTATTGAGATCCAAAAAGAGAGAAGAAGCCATCTAGCTACTAACTATGGACCCGTAGGTCTGAAGTAAACTACTCACACTTCATCGGAGAGGCTATGGTGTTGATGTAGAAGCCCTCCGTGATTGATGCCCCCTCTGGCGGAGCTCCGGAACAGGCTCCAAGATGGGATCTCGTGGATACAAAAAGTTGCGGCGGTGGAATTAGGTTTTTGGCTTCGTATCTGATCGTTTGGGGGTATGTAGGTATATATAGGAGGAAGGAGTACGTCGGTGGAGCAACAGGGGGCCCACAAGGGTGGAGGGCGCACCTGGGGGGCATAGGCGCGCCCCTACCTCGTGGCCTCCTCTTTTGTGTCTTGACGTAGGGTCCAAGTCTCCCAGGTCTTGTTTGTTGAGAAAATCACGTTCCCGAAGGTTTCATTCCGTTTGGACTCCGTTTGATATTCCTTTTCTTCGAAACCCTAAAACAGGCAAAAAAAACAGCAATTCTGGGTTGAGCCTCCGGTTAATAGGTTAGTCCCAAAAATAATATAAAAGTGGATAATAAAGCCCAATAATGTCCAAAACAGTAGATAATATAGCATGGAGCAATCAAAAATTATAGATACGTTGGAGACGTATCAAGCATCCCCAAGCTTAATTCCTGCTCGTTCTCGAGTAGGTAAATGATAAAAATAGAATTTTTGATGCGGAGTGCTACTTGTCATAATTTTAATATAATTCTTCTTAATTGTGGTATGAATATTCAGATCCGAAAGATTCAAGACAAAAGTTTAATATTGACATAAAATAATAATACTTCAAGCATACTAACAAAGCAATTATGTCTTCTCAAAATAACATGGCCAAAGAAAGTTATCCCTACAAAATCATATAGTCTGGCTATGCTCCATCTTCACCACACAAAATATTTAAATCATGCACAACCCCAATGACAAGCCAAGCAATTGTTTCATACTTTTGACATTCTCTATCTTTTTCAATCTTCACGCAATACATGAGTGTGAGCCATGGATATAGCACTATAGATGGAATAGAATGGTGGTTGTATAGAAGACAAAAAGGGAGAAGATAGTCTCACATCAACTAGGCGTATCAACGGACTATGGAGATGCCCATCAATAGATATGAATGTGAGTGAGTAGGGATTGCCATGCAACGGATGCACTAGAGCTATAAGTATATGAAATCTCAAAAAGAAACTAAGTGGGTGTGCATCCAACTTGCTTGCTCATGAAGACCTAGGGCATTTTGAGGAAGCCCGTCATTGGAATATACAAGCCAAGTTCTATAATGAAAAATTCCCACTAGTATATGAAAGTGATAACATGAGAGACTCTCTACTATGAATATCATGGTGCTACTTTGAAGCACAAGTGTGGTAAAAGGATAGTAACATTGTCCCTTCTCTCTTTTTTCTCTCATTTTTTTATTTGGGACTTTTCCTTTTTTATGGCCTCTTATCTTTCTCTTCTTTTTTTGTGTGGAGTCTCATCCCGACTTGTGGGGGAATCATAGTCTCCATCATTATATCCTTTCCTCACTGGGACAATGCTCTAATAATGATGATCATCACACTTTTATTTTTCTTACAACTCAACAATTACAACTCGATACTTAGAACAAAATATGACTCTATATGAATGCCTCCGGCGATGTACAGGGATATGCAATGAATCAAGAGTGACACGTATGAAAGAATTATGAATGGTGGCTTTGCCAAAAATACGATGTCAACTACATGATCATGCTAACCAATATGACAATGATGGAGTATGTCATAATAAACAGAACGGTGGAAAGTTGCATGGAAATATATCTTGGAATGGCTATGGAAATGCCATAATAGGTTGGTATGGTGGTTGTTTTGAGGAAGGTATATGGTGGGTGTATGATACCGGCGAAAGGTGCGCGGTATTAGAGAGGCTAGCAAAGGTGGAAGGGTGAGAGTGCGTATAATCCATGGACTCAACATTAGTCATAAAGAACTCATATACATATTGCAAAAATCTACAAGTTATCAAAGCAAAGTATTACGCGCATGCTCCTAGGGGGATAGATTGGTAGGAAAAGACCATCGCTCGTCCCCGACCGCCACTCATAAGGAAGACAATCAATAAATAAATCATGCTCTGACTTCATCACATAACGGTTCACCATACGTGCATGCTACGGGAATCACAAACTTTAACAGAAGTATTTCTCAAATTCACAACTACTCAACTAGCACAACTTCAATATCACCATCTTTATATCTCAAAACAATTATCAAGTATCAAACTTCTCATAGTATTCAACACACTCATAAGAAAGTTTTATTATTAATCTTGTATACCAAGCATATTAGGATTTTAAGCAAATTACCATGCTATTTAAGACTCTCAAAATAATCTAAGTGAAGCATGAGATATCAATAGTTTCTATAAAACAAATCCACCGCTGTGCTCTAAAAGATATAAGTGAAGTACTAGAGCAAAACTACATAACTCAAAAGATATAAGCGAAGCACATAGAGTATTCTAACAAATTCCAAATCATGTATGGCTCTCTCAAAAGGAGTGTACAGCAAGGATGATTGTGGTAAACTAAAAATTAAAGACTCAAATCATACAAGACGCTCCAAGCAAAACACATATCATGTGGTGAATAAAAATATAGCTCCAAGTAAAGTTATCGATAGAACTAGACGAAAGAGGGGATGCCTTCCGGGGCATCCCCGAGGTTGGCTTTTAGGTGTCCTTAGATTATCTTGGGGGTTCCATGGGCATCCCCAATCTTAGGCTCTTGCCACTCCTTGTTCCATAATCCATCAAATCTTTAACCAAAACTTGAAAACTTCACAACACAAAACTTAAAGTAGAAAATCTCGTGAGCTCTGTTAGCGAAAGAAAATAAAAGACCACTTTAAGGTACTGTAATGAACTCATTATTTATTTATATTGGTGTTATACCTACTGTATTCCAACTTCTCTATGGTTTATAAACTATTTTACTAGCCATAGATTCATCAAAATAAGCAAACAACACACGAAAAACAGAATCTGTCAAAAACAGAACAGTCTGTAGTAATCTGTAGCTAGCACAAGATCTGGAACCCCAAAAATTCTAAAATAAATTGCAGGACCTGAGTAATTTACCTATTAATCATCTGCAAAAATAATTAACTAAATATCGCTCTCCAAATAAAAATGGCAGCAGTTCTCGTGAGCGCTAAAGTTTATGTTTTTTACAGAAAGCGTAACAAGACTTTCCCCAAGTCTTCCCATCGGTTCTACTTGGCACAAACACTAATTAAACACAAAAAACATAACCAAAACAGAGGCTAGATAAATTATTTATTACTAAACATGGTCAAAAAGCAAGGAATAAAAATAAAATTGGGTTGCCTCCCAACAAGCGCTATCGTTTAACACCCCTAGCTAGGCATAACAAGGATAGATCTAGGTATTGCCATCTTTGGTTGGCAATTCTTCAATGAGGCATCTACCATCTTTAGGAATTTCTTTCTTTTTATTAATTATAAAACTTTTAGGCACAAAATCGAAAAATTCATTTGTAACAAATGGTTCCTTAATGATAGCAAAACGATTGGGATGAACACTTATAGATTTGAGATCCGCAGTTTCCTTACGAGATGATTCACCCTTATTTTTAGGAACATACATAAACTTGGCAATTTTAGTGGGAGGACTTGGAGTATTCTTTATGGAAGAAAAGGCGGTTCCCAGGTTGGTAATAATATCCTCAAGTTTATCGATCCTAGTGGAATCGTGATTTATTTTCTCATTAACTATGGGTTCCTTTTCTTTAATATTTTTCAAAGTAACTCCTACTATAGATCCATATTGAGAGATTCGGCTATGGATCGTTTTATCCAAATTTTCAATTAACTCTACGGTAGCAACCTTATTTTCAATAATTTCAAGCCTTTGCATTACATGCTCCAAAGTTAATACAGTTCCATTAACCAAAAGAGGGGGTGAGCCAAATAAATCTATCATAGCATTATAAGAGTCAAAGGTATGGCTACCCAAGAAGTTCCCTCCGGTAATAGTATCAAGAACATATCTGTGCCAAGGAGTAATGCCTACATAAAAATTGCAAAGAAGAACGGAAGTAGATTGCTTCCTAGTAGATCTATTTTGAGTATTGCAAATTCTATATCAAGCATCTTTTAGATTTTCTCCCTCCCGTTGCTTAAAATTTAGAATTTCATTCTCGGGAGACAGCGGAGAAGATAAGGGACTAGCCATAACGACAAGCAAACAAACTAACACACAAGCAAACAAAAAGCAAGTGGGCAAAAAGAGGCAAATAGAGAAAGAGAGGGAGGATAGAGAGAGAGGGCGAATAAAACGGCAAGGGTGAAGTGGGGGGATAGGAAAACGAGAGGCAAATGGCAAATAATGTAATGCGGGAGATAAGGGTATGTGATGGGTACTTGGTATGTTGAATTTTGCATAGACCTCCCCGGCAACGGCACCAGAAATCCTTTTTGCTACCTCTTGAGCACTGCGTTGGTTTTCCCCGAAGAGGAAGGGATGATGGAGCAAAGTAGCGTAAGTATTTCCCTTAGTTTTTGAGAACCAAGGTATCAGTCCAGTAGGAGGCTACGCGCGAGTCCCTCGTACCTGCACAAAACAAATAAATCCTCGCAACCAACGCGAATACGGGTTGTCAATCCCTACATGGCCACTTATGAGAGTGATATCTGATAGATATGATAAGATAATATTTTTGGTATTTTTGTGATAAAGATGCAAAGTAAAATAAAGGCAAAGTAAAAAAGCAAGGAAATAACTAAGTAGTAGGAGATTAATATGATGAAGATAGACCCGGGGGCCATATGTTTCACTAGTAGCTTCTCTCGAGAGCATAAGTATTCTACGGTGGGTGAACAAATTACTGTTGAGCAATTGACAGAACTGAGCATAGTTATGAGAATATCTAGGTATGATCATGTATATAGGCATCACATCCGAGACAAGTAGACCGACTCCTGCCTACATCTACTACTATTACTCCACTCATCGACCGCTATCCAGCATGCATCTAGAGTATTAAGTTAAAAACAGAGTAACGCCTTAAGCAAGATGACATGATGTAGAGGGATAGAGTCATGCAATATGATGAAAACCCCATCTTGTTATCCTCGATGGCAACAATACAATACGTGCCTTGTTGCCCCTACTATCACTGGGAAAGGACACCGCAAGATTGAACCCAAATCTAAGCACTTCTCCCATTGCAAGAAAGATCAATCTAGTAGGCAAAACCAAACTGATAATTCGAAGAGACTTGCAAAGATAACCAATCATACATAAAAGAATTCAGAGGAGATTCAAATATTGTTCATAGATAAACTTGATCATAAACCCACAATTCATCGGTCTCAACAAACACACTGCAAAAAAAGAAGATTACATCGAATAGTTCTCCACAAGAGAGGGGGAGAACATTGTATTGAGATCCAAAAAGAGAGAAGAAGCCATCTAGCTACGAACTATGGACATGTAGGTCTGAAGTAAACTACCCACACTTCATCGGAGAGGCTATGGTGTTGATGTAGAAGCCCTCCATGATCGATGCCCCCTCCGGCGGAGCTCCGGAACAGGCCCCGAGATGGGATCTCATGGATACAGAAAGTTGCGGCGGTGGAATTAGGTTTTTGGCTCCGTATCTGATCGTTTGGCGGTACGTAGGTATATATAGGAGGAAGGAGTACGTTGGTGGAGCAACAGGGGGCCCATGAGGGTGGAGGGCGCGCCTGGGGGGTTTGGCGCGCCCCCTACCTCGTGGCCTCCTCTTTTGTGTCTTGACGTAGGGTCCAAGTCTCCCGGATCTTGTTTGTTGAGAAAATCATGTTCCCGAAGGTTTCATTCTGTTTGGACTCCGTTTGATATTCCTTTTCTTCGAAACCCTAAAACAGGCAAAAAACAGCAATTCTGGATTGGGCCTCTGGTTAATAGGTTAGTCCCAAAAATAATATAAAAGTGGATAATAAAGCCCAATAATGTCCAAAACAGTAGATAATATAGCATGGAGCCATCAAAAATTATAGATACGTTGGAGACGTATCAGCGTGCAAGGTACATGTTCTACTGGTCTATTTTCTCCAAATTATGTTACTTCATGTTTTAAATACTTGTTCTATTTAGCTTCATGTATGCTATTTTGTGCACATGTAGGACACCTCCACCAGAACAATTTGTGAATGTCCAGTTTTGCAAGGTGTGAAGTACATTGGTGATGATTACAACCTCAGCGAAGGTACACTCGTAATTTTCTATATTTATCTTTTGATAGCTTTTCTTTGTTCTTTTGAAGTAATGTACAGAAGATATTCATTTCTCTGTGGCAAACGTAGGTACCTAAACAATCTGCCCATCTTCCTGTCCATAGTTTCTTTTATAGAAAAGAACAAGGGAAGCACACAGTTAAGTAAATGGGGCATACCCTTTTGTATCAAACGATAGTACTAGAGGTATTATAGTGATGGAGATGACACACTATAACACTAACAGACTTTGTACAACAATTTTGATTGGTCACAACATAGAAAATCTTGAGATTAAGTAGTAATGTAGAGCTTCAGCTTTTAAATATTGTGCAGCGCTATCTTTGGTCATCTTTTCCTACTCTGCTTAACCATCTCTACTCTTCTTTAATGTGCAGCTCCCATGTATGTAGATAGAGACCATCAATCAAGGCTGGCCCCAGCCGATCAAGATCTGTAATACCCATACATATTCTTCCTATTTAGTAAGTATTTTTCATCACCTTTCTTGCGGTACCATGGTTCTCAAATGGATGAATGCAAATAGCCATTTAAATTGAACTATATAAGAGGATTTATTAGATCATTTGTATCTAGTTGTTCGATCAAATGAGAAATTCTCCAAAGTGCCTTGAGTTTGTAATATCTCAAGTGTCAGAACCTTGATAATAATTGGAAAGTATATATGTTTATACTCTGTACCTAAGAAACCAGTTTATCGAAGAGCCCTATCCTTTATAAGAACATGATGTACAATATTAAATAAGCTTACCATGTTAGTTTGGTAACGGAAAAAGAAAGTGTTAACTTGCTAGCCCAAAACTAATGCACACAAATACCAAGGCATATAGAAGGTTATTGACATGGTATTGTTTTTCTATGGATTCAGACAGAGGTTGTCTATAAGGCCATTTAAAACCTCTTTTCAGGTACATGCATATACATTCAATAACAACCATCGGTGTAATTCAATGCTATATGTACAACTGTTTAATCATATTAATGTTCTTTTGTCAGGAATATTTGCAGCACATAAGGGTGTTCTAATAGGATCTGCCAGGTATTGTGGTGATGTGTGATATTATTCAGATTGATACAACATGTGTGTTCGATAGTTATGTGAAGAACATGGCATGAAGGTGGTTTTTGTCACAACTTTGGTGCTTGCTCTTGCTATTGTTTAATGTCATAATCTATAGCCTTATATGCTTGTCTCTGGTGTTTTAAAATATTAGATTAGCCCAAACTATAATGCTACGTCCTTTTTCCTCCTTGATCATGGAGAGACATGACTACTTGGGATGCAAAATATTTATGTGTTGTCGTTGTACCATGTTCCTAACAAAGGCAAAACACAAGGATCCCATGCCATAACAAATTGGCAGAATTGGCCCCTAGACACCATTAAAACTTGGCTTTTGCCACAGGACACTGAAAAAACATGGATTTGCCGAAATCCATTACAGTCTGATGGTTCTTTTCCACAAGACTGTCTAGCCTTTATAATATTCAAATTTGATCAAAACCGATGATGATTTGTACAAATTATCCCCATGCCCATCAGGATTGATACTAAAACGGCCAAGTGCCAAACAAACTCGCAGCCTTACTCTTCACTCACAGGGATAGCATGAATTGGTCGACTTGAATGTTGATGCTGGTACAGAGATTAATCTAGGATCTAAGCACAAGTTGTGTATGACTTCATGGGACAAACAGAGCCACGATATGAAGAGGTTACTTCTGACCAGAATCTGCTTAGTGCAATTGACATGTAGTGGGATATAGCTACTATTTTTTTCTATTCTCTGAAGTTTTTTGTTTTCACTGGTTTTTTCTTTTTCTGTTTTTGCCCATGTTCAAAGTGGTTTTTCCATGGAATGTTATGGAATCTTAGGGGGTTCCATAGTCCATGGCGGGTTATAAGGCTTTCACAACAGATGAGAAAGGATTTTTTCTAAGTCTTGAAGATTGACATGAACAAGTTCAAATCAACCTGGGGCCTAATGTTGGGGATATGACTATTAGGCATGACCCGCCCAGGAGGGGCCGGGTCATCCCTACGATGGTTCACCATAATGAAGCCCAAGATTGTACGGTGGTTCACATATAGGCTTACTAGAGGGCCCAGACCCGAAGGAGGCTCAAGGCCCATAAGTATAAACCGCCATATATGTGTAACTTGTGTTGTAAGATAAGAAAGGGTAGAAACCGAGCCGGACATGTTGATGAGCCGGTCGGGATTCTGTAAACCGCCGGGCGTCAACCTATGTATATAAAGGGATGACCCGGCGATGGTTTAGGGACAAGAACAACAGATCGAGAGCCAGACTTAGCGTATTCGCTCCCTGGTCATCGAAACCCTAGCAATATCACCTCAAACTGGATTAGGCTTTTACCTTCACCGCAAGGGGCTGAACCAGTATAAACCCTCGTGTCCTTTGTCCCGTTTTAACCCCTTTAAGCTTCCTAGTTGCAATGGCTCCACGATTAAGTCCTTCCACTAGGACATCTGCCGTGACAATTCCACGAAAATTGGCGCCCACCGTGGGGCCTGCCCACGGTGGATTTGAGTTCTTGAAGGGCAGCTTCGCGGGGCTCAAGGGATACGTTGTGGGACGGATGATCAAGAGTCGTCGCGGCAAGCTCTACATCGACGACATAGGCAGGGGCCCCGACGTTTGTTCAATTAATTACGGATACCGGGTCCCCTTTGGCGGAATCCACGTCTTCATCGGCCAGATTGGCGAGACGGGCCCTGAGCCGGACATCTGCACTGACATCGTCAAGACGGCTCAGTGTGCAAGACCCGCCCAAACTCAGCCCTCCATGAAGCGTGTCTTTGTGGGATGCATCCATGGAGGAGAATTTTCTGAAAGATCTGTATCTGGCGGTGAGACGGCCATTAACTCTGATGGTGAGTTGTCCACAGGTGGGACAGATTCATTGTATCAATTGCAAGAAGGTGGACTTGGGGGTTGTTCCGATGGCAGCAGTATTCCAGACCCCTTTGAGCCGCCAAGCAGAGCAGGGATCTTCATGGCTGGCATGCAACCCGTTTAAAACTTTACGGCTGCGGCAGCGATAACCTCCGGGTCAGCGGCAGACGGGGCAGGAGGCCCCGCGCGCCCGCCGGCTCAGGTGCTGATGGATCTCATGGATAGGATGACAGCCCTGTTAACCGCCATGGTCAATCCAGTGGATCAGGCTCAACATGATGCAGAGGTGGCACGGTTACGCGAGGAGGTAGCGCAAGCCAAGGAAAACCTAGCAGCGGAGGATGTCAGGATGGCCGCAGAGCGGGCGGCTTTGGATGCTCGATCTCAACAGATTCAATCAGAGGCTTTCCAACTTACGATGAATCTGAACACATCAAATGAGGTAATAAGGAGAAGGCACCAGAAGGCTCAATCTCGTCTGCCTCCGACTTATGATCCTCGAAACCTCTTCTGCACACTCGGTGCTAGCCCTAGTAACCCGCCGGAGGTGAATCGGGTTACAACCCCCGGGGTTGGGACGCTGGTGCAGCCCCGGGTAATGGATCCTCCTTGCATGAATACTTCTCCACCTCATTATGTACCAGCACCACCGGGTGATTTTTCTAACCCTTTGGAGAACCTGATCGCTGCGTCAGCACGATTGGTGGCTCTCCCGGTGGAGGGCGACTCTCCGACGGCAATTGAAACACGAAGGGTCAGGGAACTTCTTCAGATGGCTCTGGCACAACAGGAGGCATATTCTTATAGTCGAGACAGGATTCATTCGACCCCTCGCCCAAGCCGGAGCCTGAGTTATAGCAGGCATATACATTCGACAGTCGTTTCAAGCAACACCCGGCGCCGTGACCAGCCGTGCGGGCATGACCCGGCGCGTGTTGGAGCTCCTAACTTTGTTGACCCGGACAGGATACGCCAAGAGGCTGAGCGGGCGGCTCAGCGAGAAGCTTACCAGTCTTTTCCAGTTTATCCGACGACTTCTCTTGAGGTAGGCATGACCACGAGGACTGGAGGTGTCCCTTGCTTGGTGTCGGCTCTGCATAACAAACGTTTACCTAAGGATTTCAAGGGGCCTCAAAAGGTGCCTAATTACACAGCCGACTTGCAGCCTGGAGCATGGATTGAAAGCTATGAGATGGCCATGGAGCTATTGGAGGTCAGTAACGTGGCAATGGCCAAGTACTTCACCATGATGTTGGATGGAACGGCCCGCACTTGATTGAAGGGGCTGCCGCCTAATTCCATTGGTTCATGGGCAGAGTTAAAGGACCGGTTTATTCAGAACTTCAAAGACACATACAAGCAGCCCATGTCAATTGTGGATTTGACTAATTGCAAGCAAGAGGAAGGTGAGTCCATGACCCATTGGGTGAACCGGGTCAAGGCCATAATACATTCATCTGATAAGATGGATGTCGGCTCTGCAGTCTTAATGTTGGAGAAGAATTGTCGTTTTACGCCTCTGAAACAGAAGTTGGGGCGGCTCAAGCGCGATTGTAACGACATGGGCCAACTAATGGCGGCTTTGATCAAGTACGCCGACTCTGATAATACCAAGGATCCCGAGTCTGACGATGATAAGACAGGGAAGGGAAAGAAGAATGACAATGCCAATGGTCATCAGCATAACCCGGCGAATCAGGGAGGCAATAAATGTAAGGCTGACGGTAGCCCGGAGTTTGTTGCTAACACCAATGCACAGGGTAACAATCAACGACGTAAGGGGAGACCACCTCCTCGGTCCGGCGGGTCAAGTCCCACTCTTGAACAATTGCTCAATGAGCACTGTCCAAGGCATGATACTCAGCAGAAACTGGCCACTCCCCTATGGAAGGATTGTACGATCATTAAGTCTTTCAAGAACTCTAACATGTTCGATGGCAACCATGGGCCGGGCAGCGGCTCAGGTGGCGGCGGTTTTCATGGCCCGGGTGGCAGTTCAAATTCCGGCTCTCAAGGCTCTCAAGGAAGTCAAGGTGGTTGTAATCAGCAATCTGGCCAGGGAGTTCAGCAGCAGCAATCTGGTTATTAGAGCAATCCAAAGCAGCTGAATAGTGTACAATATCATGTGTTCACCACTAGTTTGTGCAAACGATGCCAGAAGCTTCATAAAAGGGTTGTGAACGCCATTGAGCCGGCAGTTCCTCGTTATTTGAGATGGTCGGAGCAGCCTATTCTATGGAGTAGGGAAGATCACCCTCCCCGGGTTGACAATCCGGGTCACATGGCCTTGGTGGTGGCATCTCAGGTTGGTGGATATAAATTCACTAAAGTGCTCATGGACGGAGGCAGTAGCATCAACATCATGTATTATGAGACTTTCCATCGTATGGGGTTGATTGATAAGAATCTTAAGACGTCCAACACCGTTTTCCATGGAGTGGTGCCTGGTAAATTAGCATACCCAGTGGGTAAGAATGAACTAGAAGTAGCCTTTGGAGATGAGCATGATTCTAGGGCTGAGAAGTTAACTTTTGAAGTGGTCAAAAGCAACAGCCCATATCACGCCCTGTTTGGACGGCCGGCTTATGCCAAGTTCATGGCGCGACCGTGTTATGTTTATTTGCAGCTCAAGATGTCGGGTTATAAGGGCACCATCATAGTGCATGGGAGTCGGAAGATAGCCTTGAAATGTGAGGAAGGCGATGCTGCTTACGCTGAATCTGTGTGTGCAACAAAGGAGTTAAAGTTCTATAAGGACAATGTTGACTCGGCGGACATGACGTCTTTGAAGAAGCCAACCACAGAACATGAGCCGGTGCTAAAGTTTAAATCGGCTGATGAAACCAATCTTGTTGATTTTGTTCCAGGCGATTCATCTAAGCAGTTCAGTATCAGCGCTAATTTGGATCCCAAATAGGAAAGCACGCTCATCGAGTTCATACGTGAGAACCGGGACATCTTTGCATGGAAACCTTTTGACATGCCGGGTGTACTAAGAGAACTCGCTGAGCACACTCTCAATATTGATCCGATGTTTAAGCCGGTCAGACAGTTTCTTCGGCGGTTTAATGAGGAGAGGCGTAAGGCCACTGGTGAGGAAGTGGCCCGGCTCTTGGCGGCCAGGTTCATTATTGAAGTTTTTCATCCAGAGTGGTTGGCTAACCCGGTGCTCGTGCTTAAAAAGAACGGCACCTGGCGTATGTGTGTGGATTACACGGACTTAAACAAGGCTTGTCCGGCTGATCCTTTCGCTCTCCATCGTATTGATCAAATCATTGATGCTATAGCGGGTTGTGAGCGTTTGAGCTTTTTGGATGCTTATTCTGGTTATCATCAGATCAATATGGCAGTTAAGGACCGGGAGAAGACGGCTTTTATTACTCCGTTTGGAGCCTTCTGCTATGTGTCTATGCCTTTTGGGCTTAAGAGTGCCCAGGCGACTTATCAGCGCTGTGTGCAGAACTGTCTACACAGTCAGATTGGGTGCAATGTTCATGCTTATGTGGACGACATTGTGGTGAAGTCCAGAGAGAAGGAGACCTTAATACATGATCTAAAGGAAACCTTTGATAACCTCCGGGTCTACAAGATGATGCTTAACCCGGCCAAATGTATCTTTGGAGTGCCAGCGGGCAAGCTTTTGGGTTTTCTGGTTCCTAACAAAGGCATCGAGGCTAACCCGGAGAAGATCGAGGCAATCACTTCTTTGGCTAAGCCGGCATGTATCAATGATGTTCAGCATTTGGCGGGTCGCATTGCTGCTTTAAGATGGTTCATAAGTCGGTTATGTGAGAAGGCTATACCGTTGTATCAGATGATGAAAAAGATAGATGACTTTGTCTGCAGTGATGCTGCTAACGATGCCTCTGAAGATTTGAAGAGACAGCTTGTTGAGCCATCGGTCCTTGCTGCTCCTATTGAATAAGGAGCCATTATTGTTATATGTGGCTGCTAACACACGTGTCGTTAGTGTGGCCATCGTCATAGAGCGCAAGGAGGCGGGCAAAGAATATCCGGTTCAACGGCCGGTTTACTATGTCAGTGAGGTGCTTATTGAGTCCAAGCAAAGATATCCACATTGGCAGAAGCTCGTTTATGGGGTATTCATGGCAAGCCGGAATCTTAAGCGATACTTCCAGGGTCATCCCATCACTATGGTTAGTTCTGCTCCTTTAGGAGATATCATTCAAAATAGAGAAGCCACAGGACGAGTCGCCAAGTGGGCCATTGAACTTGGGCCTCATGGTTTGAAGTATGTGCCACGCACCGCTATCAAGTCTCAAGCATTGGTGGACTTCATCAACGATTGGACAGAGCTGCAGATGCCTGAAGAGAAGCTTGGCAATACATATTGGACTATTCATTTTGATGGGTCCAGGCAATTGGAGGGCTCGGGGGCTGGAGTTGTTTTAGCTTCCCCTCGAGGTGGCAAATTTTGTTATGTGCTACGGTTGATGTTTCCCTGTACTAACAATGCAGCTGAGTATGAAGCCTTACTCCATGGTCTTCGGATGGCTAAGGAGATGAACTTAAGCCGACTAAGGTGCTTTGGCGATTCAGATTTGGTGGCTCAACAAGTATCAGGCAAGTGGGATTCCAAGGATCCTCTCATGGCGGCTTATCGTCGTGAAGTTGATACCATTGCTAGACATTTCAAGGGCTACCAAGTGGAGCACATTGATCGCAGAAAGAATGAGGCGGCAGATGCTTTAAGTCGGCTGGGTTCTCACCGTAAGCCGGTGCCACCTAACACTTTCTTAGATATTCTGCATAACCCTTCTGTCAAGTTACTCACAGAGGAAGATTTGGCTGTTCGAGACCCGGAGGCTCAATTGGTGGCGGCTCTTCACGTCATCCCAGATTGGACAGTGCCATATTTGGCATATATGACCCGGGCGAGTTGCCTGAGAATGAAACCTTGGCTAGACTGATAATCCGATGGTCTAAGTCAATGACAATTGCCAATGGTGAGTTGCATCATCGCAGTGTCACTGGGGCATTTCAACGATGTGTCTCTCCTGAGGAAGGTCAAGAAGTTATTCGTGAGATCCATGAAGGAGATTGCGGCCATCACACCGGTTCAAAGTCTCTTGTGGCAAAAGCTTTCCGTCATAGTTTTTATTGGCTGACGACTCACGCTGATGCGGAGGATCTAGTCAGTAAATGTGATGGTTGCCAGAAGTTCTCACGACGGGCTCATGTGTTGGCTCAAGAATTGAGAATGATTCCAATTACTTGGCTATTTGCAGTCTGGGGACTTGACATGGTTGGGCCTTTCAAAAGGTCCAAAGATAAAAAGACACACCTTCTAGTGGCAGTTGATAAATTCACTAAGTGGGTTGAGGCAGAGCCGGTTAGTAAGTGTGACACAGCCACGGCGGTTCAATTCATGAAAAAGGTGATCTTTTGTTTTAGCTTTCCACACAGCATCATAACTGACTACGGTACTAATCTGTCCAAAGGCGCTATGGAGGAGTTCTGTCAACGTGAGCATATCCGGCTTGATGTTTCATCAGTAGCTCATCCCCAATCGAATGGTCAAGCGGAAAGAGCTAATCAGGAAATCTTGAAGGCATAAAGCCCCGGCTTCTGGTTCCTTTACAACAGACGCAGGGTTGTTGGGTGGAGGAGTTACCCTCTGTGATATGGAGCATCAATACTACTCCTAACAGGTCTACGGGGTATACGCCTTTTTCATGGTTTACGGAGCAGAGGCGGTTCTACCAAGTGACATCTGTCATGACTCGCCCCGTGTGGCGGCTTACGTTGAAGCTAATAACGAACAAGCCCGTCAGGATGCACTTGACCTGTTAGATGAAAAGCGTGACTTGGCAGCATCCCGCTCAGTGATTTACCAACAGGACTTATGCCGTTATCACAGCTGTCGGGTTAAGTCTGGAACCTTTCAAGAAGGTGACTTGGTGCTCCAGCTCATCCAGGATCAAACGGAAGCACACAAATTATTCCCACCTTGGGAAGGGCCTTTTGTGGTCAACAAGAACTTGAACAACGGGTCATACTACCTCATTTATGTTCGAGAGCACAAAGACTCGCGTAAATCGGAGGAGGAGACCCACCGGCCGTGGAATATTGCTCATCTTCGGCCTTACTATACTTGAGCCACCAACTCCCATGATGTACATACTTTGACGATGTATATATTATGATAAGTAATAAAGCAGGACCTCTGTCCTTTTCATCCTCAAAATTCATATGTCTTCATTATAAAAAATTAAAATGACCAAAAGGGGGCTGATCGGGTTCAAATCCGGTTTTCCCTTTGGTCTGGCTCATGATCGTATTCGAATCTAGCCGTTAAACATCATGATCACTAGGGGGCTTCATGTTCAAACATAGGCCGTATTCGAACCGAAGAGAACATAGCTGTCAGTACCCTCTTGATCGGCACAATACCAAACTCACTAGGGGGCTTCTTGATCGTATTCGAATCATAGCTTAACCCCTTTTGGGTCCAACTTGGATCGTATTCGAATCAGGGTCGTTAAAAACCTCTCAAGGTCATTTGGGGGCTTCCTGTTCAACATAGGTCGTATTCGAACCAAAGAGAACACAGCTGTCAGTACCCTCTTGATCGGCGCAACGCCAAAGCCACTGGGGGCTACATGATCGTATTTGAATCCTAGCTTAACCCCTTTGGTCCGGTTTACTGATCGTATTCGAATCAGAAGCCCCAAATTTTTTCTATTTTGCTTAATTTTTTTGCAAGCAGTCTTTGTTTTTTTCTTAAGGTTTTTGTCCAAGATCTAAGTATGAGTGTGGTTTAAATTTAACCCGGTCTGGTTTTGACTATAAGTCGCCAGCATAAGATAAAATCCGGTGTTTACTGACTTGGCTTGTTTTTTCTGACTATAAGTCGTCAGTATAAAGATAAATATCCGATGTTTGTTAACCCGGTCTGGTTTCGTTCGTAAGCCAGCGATTTCTGATAACTACCAGTATTCGAGGTCTTGGGTTATCGCCCTTACTACACTGGTTTGATGGAATCAATAAAGTGATCAACTATCATAGGTACGAAATATTTTTTACAATCATATATGATTATTATTTTAACCATCCATGGTTAAAATTCATGATAAAGTTCATTTTGGGGCATTATGACCCGTCCAGCGGTAAACCACCAGGACGCTTTTTATCTGTTGTATACAGGAGCAAATTCAAAATTCTTAAAAGGGGCACATGGCATATATTCACATGATGGATAAATAAGTGGCACAATATGCACGATGACATAGCAGAACAAGAAGTTTAAATGCTAGCCTATTACAAGGCATTTGGATCCCCCAAAAAGGATAAAACAGTTTGTCTCGCGTACAGTAGATGATAAGTTAAGCCGGTTCATGAATTGTGGCCTGGCTAACTTGATGGTTGCGGCTCATCCCTCGCCGGTTCGTCCTCCTCCACCATCTGGAAATTGGATTTGGTCCAGTCAAAGCCACGTAGGGCGACAAATTCAGCCTCGTCATCTATCGGACCAGACGGGTCAATCTCAGGGGCGAAGGTGTGCTTACGGCTCGATGCGATTAAATCCATCACTTTGTATGAAGGAGTCGCTACCTTCTTATTTTCAGTGTCAAAACCCGGCTGATATTTGTTAAGGTCGGACTCATCGACAAGAATTGTAGCACACGGGCGAATTTCTTTCACGCAGGCAGCAAAATCTTGTTGGTCAAAAGGTGTTCCATCTTCCTTGAGACTAGGATACCCCTTGGTTATATCCGCCGGGTCTAGCTCTAGCATCCAGGCTTTAGAGCGGCTTAAAGCCGACACAGCTCCGGCTCTAGCGCAGGATCGCTTGATTTCTTGGAACCTGGCAGGGAAGACGGACAACTTTTTCAAGACGTCGCTCAATAAGTTTGGCTCTTGGTTCACTGGGGAGATAGTGGCAAGAATCCGTTAAGCTCCAGTGTACAATTGCTCCACGAGTGTGTAAGCCGCCTTCAGCTTTATCAATGGATCTTGGCTCAAATTGCTGCTCCTAGGACCTATGTAGAGTATACAATGGGTTACGCGACGGCTTATATTATGATGGCAAGGATTCACTTTGAGTAGTTGACAACATGACTTACCGAAGATGGCGGAGACCACCTGAGACACACGGTTCTTTAAACAGGTGAGTTTAGCGGTAACTTTTTCCAGAGCTGCCTCAACTTTTTCGGCACGATGGGTCAAGGCAGTTTTTTCATTGGCCCAAGCCTCCTTTTCTGCACTAAGGTTGGTCTTTAGCTTCTCTGTTTCAGACACACTAACCTGCAATTTGGATTCAGCCTTTTGGGTCTCCATTTCCTGAGCCGCCAGCCAGGTCTCGTCTCATTCAGTTGCATGTCCAAGTCAGCTATAGCAGACTGCAGGCAGCTCAGGTTTATCAAAGTATATTCAAAAGCAGATTACAACAATTAAAGTCCCTAGCACTTTGCAAAACAAACACACTTGGCACTTGGGGGCTAATGTCTACCAAAGCAATTTTTTTCTCTTCTGAGAAGTCCCAAGTGTCTTACAAGTAACAGCGCTCGGCACTTGGGGGCTAATGCATGTTGCTCAAAATTTTTCTATGAGCCGGATAAACTATCAACAGTCTCAGCTAATACATGAGGGATACGAAGATAAGTATTGCTCTTTTCTATAATGACCGGTTCATTCATACTAGTTAAACCGGCCCTTGGGGGCTAGAGATGCAGAAGTATGTTATTATTAAAATCTGGTATAAAGCTCTTAAAACGGACTTGAAGGAACACTAGAACAGAAGCTTATAAATGTTTCAAGTCTACAGATCATTCAAGTTTATCATAATCAGAAGACTTGGGGGCTGGTAGAGTATATAATTCATGAAAGCCGAGGAATGTACCTCATATTTCTGCTGAATCTGTTTGACCATCTCAATTTCTGAGTCTCGATTGGACGCATGTGCGGCACCCCGGCTTAGAGCAACCGGTTTACCATGCATTGTCAGCCCAGAGACCATGTCTTCTGGTAACACACAACATCTTGGTATAGAAAACAACCGCTTCATTGATGCTAGCGGGTCAAAGTTTACATTACAATAGGTAGCGAGGCCAAGCGGCACACACGGTGCAGCTAGACAATATGTACATTATTTAGTGAACATAAAGTCCTCGATCATAACAACTATGCGGCAGCAGAACAACGTCGTAGCGGAAGCTCCATAGTACAAGGACACCGATGTGGACACGATCTAGACTCGGACAACACTCCTCTCCAACAAGGCTTTTTCTAAAATTTGGCATGACACGCCAGGTCAGTACATTGAATATACTTGCAAGCTCACAACATACATAAACATAATGACAAACAATATCATGATCTTTAACCAATTATTTATAATGCAACAATATATTCAACATGTTGTGATCATATCCTTGTGAGGCAAATTCCTCTTACCAACGGTGGTCACTTCTTGGATCACTATCGTACCAACCTCAACATCTTAACCATGAATATCTCGTGATCCTTCCGGTGATCACAACCACGACCCATACTAGGTCTAAAACAATGATCCTTTCGGCGATCACGACCACGACCAACACTTGTCTAAACAGTGATCTTTCCGACGATCACAACCCCGACCAACACTTGGTCCTGTCCAACCCGATGGCCTTCCCGCCATCGTCAATAGTGCAGAGTTCATAACTTAGTGTGCAAGTTTTTATTAAATGTTGACCCATGGTGTGACCTACTTTCGAGCGTGTCCATAACTGTGGACTCGGCTATCGATATATTAATACACTCTGCAGAGGTAGCGCACTGTACCCACACCACGGAACCCATGGCCTCATACTCCCATTCGGGTGGACCAACGGCATTCCAACGAAACCCCTCCATTGCCATGACACTCTCTCGGCCACTCCGACCCACTCTCCAACTGGGCTATTCCTGGGTGGCCCCGTGTCTACCAAAGACACAACGACCACCGTCGTGGCCAACGTCCCACACAGGGACGGTACCAAAAATTCTCAACAACGGGCTCACAAGGTTATGTCTGCTTACCGGGCCAGGGTACCGCACGCCCATAACCTTCCCTAGTTGGAGGCACCGACCAGAGGCATGACAACAGACCGAATAAAGGCCTTCCCATACATGCAAATGTGGTTACACTGGGAAAAACTCAATTCAATGGCACCATGACCCGGTCAATGATATATTCAAGTTGTATTATTAGCAGGTTCAACTTAAATTGAAAATAACCGATGTCATAGTATGCCATGAAGTGCAACAATACCATATGCATGACATAATACCGGAAAAGACTGAGTCAACTATATCCACACTAAGCATAATCATTAACAACTCTTGACACTCCTCTGGTCAAGGTTAAACCTCACTTTAAACAGAATCTTTTCTAACAAGTTTTATCATTATTCTCATGCAAGCAAAATGACTTCAATTAATTACGTATATCCATAACCCTATTATTTCTACCATAGCAATATAAATTTTAGTCTCTTTATCAACTTAGTTGGCTCTAAACTTTCTGTAACACAAGCATATTAACTTGAACTAGCACTTAACAGAATATGAATAACACAATAATGATCTATATGCATGGATTAAATCATTCATTCAAATAGGAAAATCACAAATATTTCAATGTGACCATGAAAATGTTGATGTGGCTTGCCTTAGTGCAGATGAGGCTCACAAGCCTCCTGGTGACCCTCGAGACAAGCTTCCCTGCTCTGAAAGCAATTACAAACACAAAAAGAAAACATCAAGAACTCTTCTGAAATTCACAAGAAAATCTAGGCAGCAGGGAAAATCTCATTTTTGGTGAGCTGCTAGATTTCTTTGCAAAGAACACAATGCAAAAAGAATCAATTCATTTGGACTTACGGTTGAAAAGTTATAGCTGTTTGAAGTTCTCTGGATATAAATGAAATTTGAATTTAATTAAACAGACTAGAGAGGGGGTGACGTCGAAGGCGTAAAGCCTCGGGGCGCCACCACTCATACCACTTCGTGCGCGTACTGAGTGGCTGACTAGCAGGCCCCGCTAGTCAGGTGAGGGGGAGAGGGAGAAGGAAACAGAGGAGGTCACGGCTTCGCCAGAGCTTACGCCGGTGACGAGGGCTCCTTGGTAAAAACGAAAGGGAGGGATCAAGAGAGGGGATGGAGGCGCACCTGCCCATACCTGTAGCGTAGCTAGGGGTGGCCGAACGGCATCGGAATCGACCTCGCAAGCGGAGGCAGAGAGAGGAGGTCGCCGGAGATGAAGACGATGACGAACAGCGGCGACTCCAGGGGCTCCAACGAGGCGGAACAGCACCACAAGAGAGTGGCGGAGGCCCTAGAAGGGTTTCCCAGGCCTGGGGGGCTGGAGCTACCATGACGACCCGAGGGGAACACCGGTGAGCTCAAGCTCCGGGACGGCGTCCCGCGGCCTGCCGGCCGGGCTACGGCTTTCTACTAGGTTGTGGAGTGTGTGGGAGTGGAGGATGGTGCTCGAGGAGGCTGGGGTGGCTCCATTTATAGGCGAGCAGCGAGGAGGGGATCGGGCTCCGCCATTGACACCTGGACACGGCGCCTGGCAACGAGCGGCATCAGTGAGAGGGGGAGAAGGCGACGCAGCTCACGTGGGGACTGTGGGCGAACGGGGACGAGCACACGGGCACTGGGGTGACGATGAGCACAGTGCGCACCGCACTGTTGCGTTGGTCGGACCGTGCCCGTGCTCGCTGCGGCGAGCGCCGGCGTCGGCGAGTGCCACAGGAGATTTAAGGGGGCTGGGACGAGGATTGTGGCGCAGTTTGGCAAGGCTAGGCAGACAGGGAAGCGAGCACATGCGAAACAGAGCGCTCGGCGGCACTCAGAACGTGTCGACACACAGGCTGGCAACGTGTACACGCGTGGTCACCACGTGAACTTCTCCCTCAGGCCGGCCTACGTCCAAAGTTCATGTCTGGCTTGTTGTTCGTGGTAGTTTTGAAGATTACCACGATTTGGTTTGGACCCAGACGCAGTAGAAAGGATTTCACAAGCCAAGTAAGTTTCTGATCAGTAACTTTGAGAGTTTACTGAGGTCAAATGGCTGGGAGTTTGGAGCTGAGCTTTGGAGGGTAGCAATCATCTACTTAGGTGAAGATGCACCAGAAAAATCAACCCCAAAGGAGCAAGTAAAATGGTAGTTGCTGTAGAAACTACTATTTCTGTCCAGAACAGAAAATATTTTCTGTAGCAAAAACATTCCAAAAAGTTATGCAATATTTTTGCTCAGGAAGGTGCCCTAGGGTTTCAAGAATATTTTTGAATTTTCTCAGATTTTTGTGGGCAAGAAAAATTGGTGTTGCTTTGGAGCACATTGATCTAGCTAGGGTTTAAGAGAAGGAAATGAATATTTTTCATTAAAGAAAAATATTCCAAATATTATTATGAGGTGAACCAGAGAGGAAATGATGATTAGGGAGGGAGATGAGGCACTTGGGTGAAAGCCAAGGGTACCCCAAGTGTTTAAGTCCATATGAAAGGATTCAAAAACTCCAAATTTCAGAATCAATTCAATCGAAAATCAGGCAAATAAAGGGGGCAAAAACCAGGCTGTCACAAACCTCCCCCACTTAGAATGAATCTCGTCCTCGAGATTCGATTGCTTGGGAAAACCATTCAGGGTAATGTGTCTTGAGAAACTCTTCCCGTTCCCATGTCGATTCTGACTCTGTGTGATGCTCTCACTGAACCTTGTAAAACTTTCTTACTTTGCTACATGTGACCCTTTCCATCTGATCCAAAATTTTAACCGGCCTCTCTTCATATGTTAAGTCCTTTTCCAGCTCTACCTCAGTCAAAGCAGTCTTTTTGTCAGGCGGTGATATGCATCGCCTCAACTGTGAAACGTGAAACAAGCTGTGCACGTCCGACAATTCAGGGGGTAGTTCCAACTGATATGCAACAGTACCCACTCGTGACATGACTAGAAATGGACCAATAAATCTGGGTGATAGCTTCCCACGAGTCTGAAATCTCTCCTTTCATAGGAGTGACTCGGAGGTAAACCTGTTCTCCGGGTTCAAAATTGATCTGTCAGTGCTTTGCATCATAATAACTCTTCTCTCGAGATTTGGCCAATTGCAATCTGTCTCTGATTTCCCTAACTTGTTTCTCAGCTTCCATCACGAGATCCGTCCCGAAAATACGGCTATCTCTGGTTTGAGACCAATTTAGAGGATTGCGGCACTTACGGCCATACAAAGCCTCATATGGTGACATCTTTAGACTTGTCTGGAAGCTGTTGTTATAAGAGAACTCGGCATACGGTAGACAGTCTTCCCATTTAGATCCTTGGGACAAAGCACAGGTTCGCAACATATCTTCGAGTATTTGGTTCACCCGCTCTGTCTGGCCATCGGTCTGGGGATGATAAGCGGTACTGTATTTCAGTGCTGTCCCCAAGGCTTGATGGAGACATGACCAAAAAGCAGAGGTAAAAAGAGAACCTCGGTCAGAAGTGATGGTTCTAGGTACTCCATGCAGACTGACTATCCTGGATACATAGTGCAAGTTGATCTGCTCGATATGTGGTTCTGATCGAGATAAAGTGAGCAACCTTGGTTAAGGTGTCCACTATGACCCAGATTGCGTCATTGCCTCGCGGAGTCTTGGGCAGACCTGTGGTGAAATCCATGCAATCATCATCCCATTTCCATTGTGGGACTGGCAGGGGTTGGAGAAGTCTGGCTGGCTTCTGATGGTCTGCCTTTACCTTGTTGCATATGTCGCAACAGGCTACAAGATATGCAATGTCTTTCTTCATCCCATCCCACCAAAATACTTGTCACAGATCCTCATACACTTTCGTACCTCCAAGGTGAATAGATACGAAGATTCATGTGCTTCCGACAGGACCTTCTGCCTTATATCCGCCTGATTTGGTACACAAATTCTTCCACGGAATTGAAGAGTACCAAATTGATCCTTTGAGAAATCTGACGTCTGTCCTGCTACCACGTTCTTGGCACGCTTCTACAGAATGGTGTCATCTGGCTGTGCCTTGCGGATCTCTTCTTCAAGGGTGGGAGCGACTTCCAAAATATTAGCAAGGCCAGCTGATACGTCTCCATTGTATATATAATTTTTTATTGTTCCATGCCAATATTATTGAACTTTCATATACTTTTGGCAACTTTTTATACTATTTTTGGGACTAACATATTGATCCAGTGCCCAGTGCCAGTTCCTGTTTGTTGCATGTTTTTTGTTTCGCAGAATATCCATATCAAACGGAGTCCAAACGGGATAAAAACTAATGGAGATTTTTTTGGAATATATATGATTTTTGGGAAGAAAAATCCACATGAGACGGTGCCCGAGGTGTCCACGAGGCAGGGGGGCACGCCTACCCCCCTGGGCGCACCCCTGGCCCTCGTGGGCCACCCATAAGGCGGTTGATGCCATTCTTTCACCGCAAGAAAGCTAATATCCGGATAGAGGTCGTGTTAAAATTTCAGCCCAATCGGAGTTACGCATCTCCGGGAATATAAGAAACGGTGAAAGGGCAGAAACAGAGAGAGACAGAGAGATAGATCCAATCTCGGAGGGGCTCTCGCCCCTCCCACTCCATGGAGACCATGGACCAGAGGGGAAACCCTTCTCCCATCTAGGGATAAGGTCATGGAAGAAGAAAAAGGAGGGGGGCTCTCTCCCCCTCGCTTCCAGTGGCGCCGGAACGCCGCCGGGGGCCATCATCATCACCGCGATCTACACCAACACCTCCGCCATCTTCACCAACATCTCCATCACCTTCCCCCCTCTATCTATGATTTCTAAGATGATTGTTATGATCCCGTTGATTCTTCTGAAATATCCCTTTTTGATGATGCTTGCTATGCTTATGGCCATGATGCCAATATGAATGATGCTTATAGAGATGAACTTGCTATAGTTCCTTATGTTAAACATGAAATTGTTGCTATTGCACCCACGCATGATAGTCCTATTATCTTTTTGAATTCTCCCAACTACACTATATCGGAGAAGTTTGCTTTTATTAAGGATTATATTGATGGGTTGCATTTTACCGTTACACATGATGATTTTGGTGAATATAATATGCATGTGCTTGCTACTCCTAATTGCAATTATTATGAGAGAGGAACTATATCTCCACCTCTCTATGTTTCCAATATGATAAAATTGCAAGAAACTGCTTATGCTATGCATTGGTCTTTACTATGTGTGCATGAATTGTTCTTTTATGACATGCTGATGCCTAGGAAGAGAGTTAGACTTCATTGTTATATGATATATGTTACTTTGTGCTCATTACTAAATTACAAATCATTGTTAATTAAAATTGGCTTTGATATACCTTGGGATCCGGGTGGATCCATTACTTGAGCACTATATGCCTAGCTTAATGGCTTTAAAGAAAGCGCTGACAGGGAGACAACCCGGAAGTTTTAGAGTCATTTATTTCTGTTGAGTGCTTTTATATAGTTTAAAAACAACAAAAATAAAGAGGGGAACCCAAAACTTTTTCAAAAAGGAAAGCGAAAGTGAGAAAGACAAGCATTGTTGAAGTGGGAGCTAGCCTTGAACTTTGTTCATGCTCATGGAAACTTTGTGAATCTTGATTACAGAAACTTTTCAATAAAAATAATTATCCCCTTGTAAAATTCCATTGTATTATAAAACATAATGTGCCAAGGTTTGCCTTTAGGATGTTTACATTTGCTTGATGGTTTGTACGGTGCAGGACAGAAACTTTGTCTGTAGTGCGCGCGATTTTACATTTTTTGCTGGAACGTAAAATGGTTCTGATTCTTTTTGCACTGTATTCCTATACAAATTTTTTATTTTTCCTAATTTTTGTAGAATTTTTCAAGTATCAGAAGTATGGTGAATGTCCAGATTATTACAGACTATTCTCTTTTAGACAGATTATGTTTTTGATGCATAGTTTGCTTGTTTTGATGAAACTATCGATTCATATCAGTGGATTAAGCCATAGAAAAGCTATATTACAGTAGACACAATGCAAAAACAAAATATGAATTAGTTTTCAATAGTACTTAGAGTAGTGATTTGCTTTATTATACTAATGGATCTTACCGAGTTTTTTGTTGAAGTTTTGTGTGGATGAAGTGTTCGATGATCGAGAAGGTCTCGATGTGAGAAGAAGGAAGAGAGGCAAGAGCTCAAGCTTGGGGATGACCGAGGCACCCCAAGTAAATATTCAAGGAGACTCAGGCGTCTAATCTTGGGGATGCCCCGGAAGGCATCCCCTCTTTCTTCAACAAGTATCGGTATGTTTACGGATTCGTTTCGTTCATGCGATATGTGCAATCTTGGAGTGTCTTTTGCATTTAGTTTTCATCTTTGTTTTATGCACCATGCTGGTATGAGATAGTCCTTGGTTGATTTATAGAATGATCTTTGCACTTCACTTATATCTTTTGAGTATGGCTGTATAGAATGCTTCATGTGCTTCACTTATATCATTTGAAGTTTGGATTGCCTGTTTCTCTTTACACAGACAACCGCCATTTGTAGAATGCTCTTTTTCTTCACTTATATTTGTTAGAGCGTGGGCATATCTTTTGTAGAAAGAATTAAACTATCTTGCTTCACTTATATATATTTAGAGATATGACAGGAATTGATCATTCACATGGTTAGTCATAAAATCCTACATAAAACTTGTAGATCACTGAATATGATATGTTTGATTCCTTGCAATAGTTTTGCAATATAAAGATGGTGATATTAGAGTCATGCTAGTGGGTAGTTGTGGATTGTAGAAATACTTGTGTTGAGGTTTGTGATTCCCGTAGCATGCACGTATGGTGAACCGTTATGTAACGAAGTCGGAGCATGATTTATCTATTGATTGTCTTCCTTATGAGTGGCGGTCGGGGACGAGCGATGGTCTTTTCCTACCAATCTATCCCCCTAGGATCATGTGTGTAGTACTTTGTTTCGATGACTAATAGATTTTTGCAGTAAGTATGTGAGTTCTTTATGACTAATGTTGAGTCCATGGATTATACGCACTCTCACCCTTCCACCATTGCTAGCCTCTCTAGTATCGCGCAACTTTCACCGATACCTTAAACCCACCATATATCTTCCTCAAAACAGCCACCATACCTACCTATCATGGCATTTCCATAGCCATTCCGAGATATATTGCCATGCAACTTCCATCATCATCCTATACATGACTTCAGCATTCATTGTCATATTGCTTTGCATGATCATAAGATAGCTAGCATGATGTTTACATGGCTTGTCCGTTTTTTGATGTCATTGCTACGCTAGATCATTGCACATCCCGGGACACCATCGGAGGCATCCATATAGAGTCATACTTTGTTCTAGACATTGAGTTGTAATATTGAGTTGTAAGTAAATAAAAGTGTGATGATCATCATTATTAGAGCATTGCCCCAGTGAGGAAAGGATGATGGAGACTATGATTCCCCCACAAGTCGGGATGAGAATCCGGACTTTGAAAATAAATAAAAGAGGCCAAAGAAGCCCAAATAAAAAAAGAGGCCAAAGAAGCCCACCAAAAAAATAAAAAAAATAAGAAACAAAAAAATGAGAGAAAAAGAGAGAAGGGGTAATGTTACTATCCTTTTTCCACACTTGTGCTTCAAAGTAGCACCATGTTCTTCATATAGAGAGTCTCTTGAGTTATCACTTTCATATACTAGTGGGAATGTTCATTATATAACTTGGCTTGTATATTCCGATGATGGGCTTCCTCAAATGCCCGAGATCTTCATGAGCAAGCAAGTTGGATGCACACCCACTTAGTTTTTAGTCCGAGCTGTCATACACTTATAGCTCTTAGTGCATCCGTTGCATGGCAATCCCTACTCACTCACATTGATATCTATTGATGGGCATCTCCATAGCCCGTTGATATGCCTACTTGATGTGAGACTATCTTCTCCTTTTTGTCTTCTTCACAACCACCATTCTATTCCACCTATAGTGCTATATCCATGGCTCACGCTCATGTATTGTGTGAGGGTTGAAAATGTTGAAACACGTTAAAAAGTATGAACCAATTGTTCGGCTTGTCATCGGGGTTGTGCATGATGTGAATA
Source organism: Triticum aestivum (assembly GCF_018294505.1). Classification (NCBI taxonomy): domain Eukaryota; kingdom Viridiplantae; phylum Streptophyta; class Magnoliopsida; order Poales; family Poaceae; genus Triticum; species Triticum aestivum. The sequence continues at coordinate 47,852,815 of NC_057806.1, read as the reverse complement.
TTTTGTGTGGTGAAGATGGAGCATAGCCAGACTATATGATTTTGTAGGGATAACTTTCTTTGGCCTTGTTATTTCGAAAAGACATGATTGCTTTATTAGTGGGCTTGAAGTATTATTGTTTTTATGTCAAATGATAGACTATTGCTTTGAATCACTCGTGTCTTAATATTCATGCCATGATTAGATTACATGATCAAGATTATGCTAGGTGGCATTCCACATCAATTTTTTTTTATCATTTACCTACTCGAGGACGAGCAGGAATTAAGCTTGGGGATGCTGATACGTCTCCGTCGTATATATAATTTTTGATTGTTCCATGCCAATATTATTGAACTTTCATATACTTTTGGCAACTTTTTATACTATTTTTGGGACTAACATATTGATCCAGTTCCTAGTGCCAGTTCATGTTTGTTGCATGTTTTTTGTTTCGCAAAATATCCATATCATACGGAGTCCAAATGGGATAAAAACTGATGGAGATTTTTTTTGGAATATATATGATTTTTGGGAAGAAAAATCCACGCGAGACGGTGCCCGAGGTGGCCACGAGGCAGGGGGCGCGCCTGCCCCCTGGGCGCGCCCCTGACCCTCGTGGGCCACCCGTAAGGCGGTTGATGCCCTTCTTTCCCCGCAAGAAAGCTAATATCCGGATAGAGATCGTGTTAAAATTTCAGCCCAATCGGAGTTACGAATCTCCGGGAATATGAGAAATGGTGAAAGGGCAAAAACAGAGAGAGACAGAGAGACAGATCCAATCTCGGAGGGGCTCTCACCCCTACCACACCATGGAGACCATGGACCAGAGGAGAAACCCTTCTCCCATCTAGGGAGAAGGTCAAGGAAGAAGAAGAAGGAGGGGGCTCTCTCCCCCTCGCTTCCGGGTGGCGCCAGAACGCCGCCGGGGGCCATCATCATCACCGCGATCTACACCAACAGCTCCGCCATCTTCACCAACATCTCCATCACCTTCCCCCCTCTATCTACAGTGGTCCACTCTCCCACAACCCGCTGTACCCTCTACTTGAACATGGTGCTTTATGCTTCATATTATTATCCAATGATGTGTTGCCATCCTATGATGTCTGAGTAGATTTTCGTTGTCCTATCGGTGGTTGATGAATTGCTATGATTGATTTAATTTCTTGTGGTTATGTTGGTGTCCTTTGGTGCCCATCATATTATTGCGCGCGTGGATCACACCCTAGGGTTAGTTTTATGTTGATAGGACTATGTATTGGAGGGCAAGAGTGACAGAAGCTTCAACCTAGCATAGAAATTGATGCATACGGGATTGAAGGGGGACCAATATACCTTAATGCTATGGTTGGGTTTTACCTTAATGAACACTAGTAGTTGTGGATGCTTGCTAATAGTTCCAATCATAAGTGCATATAATTCCAAGTCAGGGATGACATGCTAGCAGTGGCCTCTCCCACATAATACTTGCTATCGGTCTAGTAAAGTAGTCAATTGCTTAGGGGCAATTTTGCAACTCCTACCACCACTTTTCCACACTCGCTATATTTACTTTATTGTTTCTTTATCTAAACAGCCCTACTTTTTATTTACGTACTCTTTATTATCCTGCAAACCTATCCGACAACACCTACAAAGTACTTCTAGTTTCATACTTGTTCTAGGTAAAGCGAACGTCAAGCGTGCGTAGAGTTGTATCGGTGGTCGATAGAACTTGAGGGAATATTTGTTCTACCTTTAGCTCCTCGTTGGGTTCGACACTCTTACTTATCAAAAGAGGCTACAATTGATCCCCTATACTTGTGGGTTATCACTCATTAATAAGGAGCTCAAAAGAGAGGGTTAAACCCACACATGATGTGAAGAAGAAAAAGGAAAGACGGGCTTTCGACTGAGTGCATCGGCGACCACGTTGGCCTTACCCGGGTGGTAATTTATTCCAAGATCATAATCCTTGACTCAAGCCACCTTCGTTGACGGAGATTTAAATCTGGCTGAGTAAATATATACTTGAGGCTCTTGTGATCTGTAAAAATTTGGCACCTCTTCCCGATGAGATAGTGCCTCCAAATTTTTAGAGCATGAACCACCGCGGCCAATTCTAGATCATGAGTGGGATAGTTTCCCTCATGGGGTCGTAGCTGTCGCGATGCATAAGCTACTACCTTGCCGTCTTGCATAAGTACACATCCAAGTTCTTGTCTGGAGGCATCGCAGTAGACATCAAAACTGCAGTAAATATCTGGAAGATTAACACCGGTGTGGTCATCAGCCGTATTTTTAGCTCATTGAAACTTTTCTCACAGTCCTCTGTCCATTCAAACTTCTTATCCTTTTTGAGCAGCTCTGCCGTTGGTTTAGCAATCTTGGAAAACCCTTCAATGAAACGACGGTAATACCCGGCTAATCCAAGAAAACTCTGGATCTGTGATACGGTTGTGGGTGGCAACCAATCGAGCACATCCTTTACTTTGCTTGGGTCCACTGCTATACCTTCGGCGGATAGCACATGTCCAAGGAACCCAACCTGCTTGAGCCAAAATTTGCATTTACTGAATTTGGCATATAGATGATGGTCGCGGAGTCGTTGTAACACTGCTCAGAGGTGTTCCTTGTGATCTTCTTCACTCCTTGAGTAAATAAGTATGTCATCGATGAAGACTACCACGAACTTATCGAGGAAGTCCATGAATACCTTGTTCATCATATGCATGAAGAAAGCAGGGGCGTTGGTGAGACCAGAAGACATCACTATATATTCATAAAGACTGTACCGAGTGGTAAAGGCGGTCTTAGGAATATCCTCCTTTTTAATCTTGAGTTGATGATATCCAGTTCGTAAATCAACCTTGGAGAATACTTTGGCCCCAGTGAGTTGATCAAACAAGTCATCAATCCTGGGCAGCAGATATTTATTTTTGATGGTGACATCGTTCAGCTGACGGTAATCCACACACATGCGGAGGCTGCCATCCTTTTTGTCCACGAAGATAGCAGGTGACCCCCATGGTGAGGAGCTGGAACGGATATATCCTTTCTGGAGCATTTCATCAAGCTATTTCTTTAGCTCCACTAATTCTGATGAGGGCATCCGGTAATACTTCTTGTATAACGGTGTGGTTCCGGGCACAATATCTATTGCAAACTCCAGCTCACGATCCGGTGGCATGCCTGGCAACTCTTCGGGAAATACATCTGGAAACTCACTAACCACATGAATTAATTCCAATTCAGCCACAGTTGTGAAGGCCATTTCTTTCTTGGGTATGCTTCTGCAAGCATAGAATTTGGTAGTCTTCCCATCCTGACTGGTCAAAGTGACCTCTCGGGTTGCGCAATTTATGCATACTTGGTATTGAGTTAGCCAATTCATACCCAAGATAACATCCAGTTTAGTAGACTCAATGAGTATCAAAGAAGTTGAAAAGCAGACTTCGTTGATCTTGATTTCCAGATTACGGCAGACCAGATTGCTCTTGATTAAGGATCTCGGGGTTTGTACCAGTATATTCTTGCCCAAAAGCAAACAAGGAAATTTGTTTTGGGCAACAAAACTCCGAGAGATAAAAGAGTGGGAAGCCCCAGAGTCAAATAAAATTATTGCAGGTATGTTGTTAACAGGAAACATACCAATGACGACTTCGGGGTTTTCTTGGGCTTCATCGGCGGAGAGGTGATGAACGTGCCCAGTGATGTGGTGCCGGTCCGGGTATGATTCCATAAAGTTGACTTATGGCCTGTATAGAGCATTCGTCTTGCCGTTCTTGGGACACTGTCTGGCATAATGTCCGGTTTGCCCATAACTGAAGCAAGCATTGATGCGCTGGCGCTCCTCGTGCACTGGGTTGGGCACGACATTCTTGACTTGGGTGGTGGTCTTGTTAACATTTTGTTGCCAGTTGGGCTTGTATTCCACCTGAGTCTGCTACCAGGTACGAGCCTTTTGAACGGGTTGACCATCCTTCTTTGGTTCAAACTTGCGCTTGTGATCGTTATGGACAGGCCTGTTGTCTGACACGAGTTTGTGCTCCCTTTCCGCAATGAAAGCTTTGCTCACCAGAGTTTGAAACTCTGGGAAATAAAACATGCTGAGAGTACACCGGAGTTGCGGGTTTAACCCACCAAGAAATCTGTCAATCTTTCTTTCTTCAGTGGCCACGTCATGAATGGAGTAACGTGACAAATGATTGAATTTTTGCAAATATTCCCCCACAGACTGATTTCCTTGGATGAGCGCGAGAAATTCTTGTTGCTTAGTCTTCATAATTCCAGTAGGGATATGATATTTTCGGAACTGATCCGTGAATTTTGACCAGGTGATTTCCTCATCAGCCGGCCACATGGCTTTTATATTTTCCCACCATATTGCAGCAGCGCCTTCGTGATAATGAGTTGCAAATGGAACTTTATCACCTTCTTCGGTACGAGCAATCTCAATTTTACTCTCAATGGTTCGCAGCCAATCGTCGGCTTCCAAGGGGTCAATAACCTGACTGAAACTGGGAGGCTTGGTCCTTTGAAAATCTGACAGCTTTGAGTGATGACCGTTCTGATTCCCATTCTGCCCAACCATAGCTTGCACACTCTTTAAAATTTCAATCAGATCATTATTCCGTCTTTCCTCAAACATACTTAGTATTTGCTCGGTGGAGGGCGGATTTGGCGGTGGAGGCGGTGGTGGAACGTATGGCTCGGGGGAGTGTCCTACCTGTCGTACGAAAAGACGAACAGGAGTACCCTCGCGAACGTTGCTACTACTGCCTCCCCGCGGCATCCTATTGTGATTTTTCCCAAGACAACGCAACCGAGATGAGAAGCATTCAAAATAAATTTGGGAAAGGCCAGCAAAAAAAGCCCGAGAAAAACCGAAATGATGAATAAAACACAGCGAAAGAAATAGAGTTCCAACATAATTATACATAGACTCATACATGAAAGATACATAACATGCCAGGTTCAACTACCCTTATACATGAAGCGAAACCTCATGACTCGTACGACCACACTCGTACAACATCCGGACGACTGCAAATACTTAGAAGCTCTACTGCTCTGCTGGTGCTGCGGGGTCCTCCCCAGACTCGGATCCTGAACTGACGTGGTTAACTGAGACCTCTGGGTTAAAGGTAACATGGCGACGCTGCCTCGAGGGCTCTCCCTCAGGGGCAAGTGCGGGGTGAAGCATCGGGGCTACAGGAGTAGTGAGAAGTGAAACCCACTCAGCAGGAGCACTGAGAGGATTCACGGTCGAGGTGCCCGAGCTACTCGGAGGAGCAATCAGTGAAACCGGGGAGCTAGAACTGACTAGAATATAAGGAGTAAATCCCAAAGAGGATGGAGTAGTGGCAGATCTAGTAGTGACTAAAGCAGCGGCTAAAGCAGTACGGGCATGAGTCAGCTCGTGAGCCAGCTCGTGGATCATAAGATAGCTAGGGGTGATGTAACGAGCAAGATGGCTGGCAACACCATCGGACTCCGAATCAATGATAGGGAAGCGGACACAACCATTGTTGTGCAGAGAAGGATAGTAGTAGAAACTTTGGTGGTTCTGCATCCGGACCTCGTTGTAACGAAGCTCAACAAGGACATCAAATGCAGTAAACTGGACAGCGTAGGATGCGGTAGAAGCGCAACTGCTCCGAGAGGTACGGGTGTAAGTGTTGGAGTCGGTACTGGTGCACAGAGTGACTACTGCATGATACTCATATACTGAGTCAGCTAGACGCTCCCGGTACACACGATAAATTGGATCGTCACCGAGGGGGTACAGCCGACGCCACATGTTACGAAGAAGATGTGGCGACGTGTACGGCATCAGCTGCAACTGGCACGGATACGGCACCGGAGCCATCTACACTCACAACCATTAGTAGGTTAGTATAACAATAAGACAAGTATATGCAATGCATCATCCAGCTACCAATGCTACCGGCACTCAACGTAAACTCATAGCTACCGTCTAGTCAACACGTCGTAGTCTAGCATGGCCTATAGTCAGCGCGGCTCTGATACCAAGCGTTGTGGCATCCCGGCTCAGAGCAACCGATTTACCATGCATTGCCAGCCCAGAGACCATGTCTTCTGGCAACACACAACATCTTGGTACAAAAAACAACCACTTTATTGATGCTAGTGGATCAAAGTTTACATTACAACAGGTAGCGAGGCCAAGCGGCACACACGGTGCGGCTGGAAAATATGTACATTATTTAGTGAACATAAAGGCCTCGATCATAACAACTACCCGGTAGCGGAACAACGTCGTAACAGAAGCTCCATAGTACAGGGACACCGATGTGGACACGATCTAGACTCGGACAGCACTCCTCTCCAACAAGTCTTTTCCTAAAATCTGGCATGACACGTCAGGTCAGTACATTGAATGTACTTGCAACCTCACAACAAACATAAACATAATGACAAACAATATCATGATCTTTAACCAATTATTTATAATGCAACAATATATTCAACATGTTGTGATCATATCCTTGTGAGGCAAATTCCTCTTACCAACGGTGGTCACTTCTTGGATCACCACCGTACCAACCTCAACATCTTAACCATGAATATCTCGTGATCCTTCCGGCGATCACAACCACGACCCATACTAGGTCTACAACAATGATCCTTCCGACGATCACGACCATGACCAACACTTGGTCTAAACAGTGATCTTTCCGGCGATCACAACCCCGACTAACACTTGGTCCTATCCAACCCGGTGGCCTTCCCGCCATCCTCAACAGTGTAGAGTTCATAACTTAGTGTGCAAGTTTTTATTAAATGTTGACCCATGGTGTGACCTACTTTCGAGCGTGTCCGTAACCGTGGACTCGGCTATCGATAGATTAATACACTCTGCAGAGGTAGCGCGTTGTACCCACACCACGGAACCCATGGCCTCATACTCCCATTCGGGTGGACCAACGGCATTCCGATGAAACCCCTCCGTTGCCATGACACTCTCTCGGCCACTCCAACCCACTCCCCAACTGGGCTAGTCCTGGGTGGCCCCGTGTCTACCAAAGACACAACGACCACCGTCGTGGCCAATGTCCCACACGGGGACCGTCCCTCACGGGGACCAGTACCAAAAATTCTCAACAACAGGCTCACAAGGTTATGTCTGCTTACCGGGCCAGGGTACCGCATGCCCATAACCTTCCCTAGTTGGAGGCATCGACCAGAGGCATGACAACGGACCGAATAAAGACCTTCCAATACAGGCAAATGAGGTTGCACTGGGAAAAACTCGATTCGGTGGCACCATGACCCGGTCAACGATATATTCAAGTTGTATTATTAGCAGGTTCAACTTAAATTGAAAATAACCGATGTCATAGTATGCCATGAAGTGCAACAATACCATATGCATTACATAATACCGTAAAAGACTGAGTCAACTATATCCACACTAAACATAATCATTAACAACTCTTGACACTCCTCTGGTCAAGGTTAAACCTCACTTTAAACAGAATCTTTTCTAACAAGTCTTATCATTATCCTCATGCAAGCAAAATGGCTTCAATTAATTACTTATATCCATAACCCTATTATTTCTACCATAGCAAAATAAATTTTAGTCTCTTTATCAACTTAGTTGGCTCTAAACTTTATGTAACACAAGCATATTAACTTGAACTAGCACTTAACAGAATATGAGTAACACAATAATGATCTATATGCATGGATTAAATCATTCATTCAAATAGGAAAATCACAAATAATGCAATGGCACCATGAAAATGTTGTTGTGGCTTGCCTTAGTGCAGATGAGGCTCACAAGCCTCCTGGTGACCCTCAAGACAAGCTTCCCTGCTCTGAAATCAATTACAAACACAAAAAGAAAACATCAGAACTCTTCTGAAATTCACAAGAAAATCTAGGCAGTAGGGAAAAATCTCATTTTTCGTGAGCTACTAGATTCATTGCAAAGAACACAATGCAAAAAAGAATCAATTCATTTGGACTTATGGTTGAAAAGTTATAGATGTTTGAAGCTCTCTGGATATAAATGAAATTTGAATTTAAATAAACAGACTGGAGAGGGGGTGACGTCGAAGGCGTAAAGCCTCGGGGCGCCACCAATCGTACCGCTTCGCGCGCGTACTGAGTGGCTGACTAGCGGGCCCCGCTAGTCAGGTGAGGGGGGAGGGAGAAGGAAACAGAGGAGGTCGCGGCTTCGCCGGAGCTTACGCCGGCGACAAGGGATCCTTGGTCAAAATGGAAGGGGGGTCGAGAGAGGGGATGGAGGCGCACCTGCTCGTACCCGTAGCGTAGCTAGGGGTGGCCAGACGGCGTCGGAATCGACCTCGCAAGCGGAGGCAGAGAGAGGAGGTCGTCGGAGACGAAGACGAGGGTGAACAACGGCGACTCCAGGGGCTCCAACCAGGCGGAACAGCACCATCGGAGAGTGGAGGAGGCCCTGGAAGGGTTGCCCAGACCTGGGAGGGGCTGGAGCTACCGTGACTGCCCGAGGGGATCGCCGGCAAGCTCGAGCTCGGGGACGGTGGCTCGTGGCCTTCCCGGCCGGGCTACGGCTTTCTACTAGGTTGTGGAGTGTGTGGGAGTGGAGGATGGTCCTCGAGGAGGCTGGGGGTGGCTCCATTTATAGGCGAGCAACGAGGGGGGATCGAGCTCCGCCGTTGACACCTGGACACGGCGCCCGGCGACAAGCGGCGTCAGTGAGAGGGAGAGAAGGCGACGCAGCTCACGCGGGGACTACGGGTGAACGGGGACGAGCATAGGGGCACTGGGGTGACGACGAGCACAGTGTGCACCGCACTGTTGCGTTGGCCGGACCGTGCCCGTGCTCGCTGCGGCGAGCACCGGCGTCGGCGAGTGCCAGAGGAGAGTTAAGGGGGCTGGGACGATGATTGTGGCGCGGTTTGGCAAGGCTAGGCAGTCGGGGAAGCGAGCACGCGCGAAACAGAGCGCTCGGCGGCACTCAGAGCGCGTCGACACGCAGGCTGGCAACATGTACACGCGTGGTCACTGCGTGAACTTCGCCCTCAGGCCGGCCTACGTCCAAAGTTCATGTCTGGCTTGTTGTTCGTGGTAGTTTTGAAGATTACCATGATTTGGTTTGGACCCAGACGCAGTAGAAAGGATTTCACAAGCCAAGTAAGTTTCTGATTAGTAACTTTGAGAGTTTACCGAGGTCAAACGGCTGGGAGTTGGGAGCTGAGCTTTGGAGGGTAGCAATCATCTACTAAGGTGATGATGCACAAGAAAAATCAGCCCCAAAGGAGCAAGTAAAATGGTAGTTGTTGTAGAAACTACCATTTTTGTCCAGAACAGAAAATATTTTCTGTAGCAAAAATATTCCTAAAAGTTGTGCAATATTTTTGCTCAGGAAGGTGCCCTAGGGTTTCAAGAATATTTATGAATTTTCTTAGATTTTTGTGGGCAAGAAAAATTGGGGTTGCTTTGGAGCACATTGATCTTGCTAGGGTTTAAGAGAAGGAAATGATGAACCGGAGAGGAAATGATGATTAGGGAGGGAGATGAGGCACTTGGGTGAAAGCCAAGGGTACCCAAGTGTTTAAGTCCATATGAAAGGATTCAAAAACTCCAAATTTCAGAATCAATTCAATTGAAAATCAGGCAAATAAAGGGGGAAAAAACCAGGCTGTCACAGCTTGACTGAGATAACCAGATAGCACATCACTTATACTCAGATGAGCGTAGTGAGAGACGTCAAACCTCACTTTCTGTCTCTCCATGGCTTCTTGCTTGGCGGAGTGTTTTGCCAGTACAATTGGATTCCCCGACTCAACGAATCTAGAACGAGTAATCAAAATATCATTGCCATGGGTCTCTGGCGGCTTAACTAAGCTTGTCGGTTCAACAGTTGAGGGATCACGAGTGGTTTCGTCAACAGACGGTTCAGGAAAAACCGGATGAATGTTGACAAAAGGATCCTCCAATGCTTCAGACTGTTCTGGTACAAGAGGCGGCTGCTCAGATTCAACAGTTTTTGGATCCTCAGCCGGTTTTGACACATTTGCTTTTTTAGGCTTTGCTTGAATGGTATAAGAGAATTTGTGATGAGTCAGCATGGTGACAAAGATATAAAGGAACAGAAAGAGAGGTAGTTATCTTTACCCAGGGGCAGTCTTGAAAGCCGGTAGTTGAGTCTGTGAAGAATCACCATAAGAACGAGAGACCTCCTGCAAAAGTGCAATCACAGTTAAGAGAGCAATAGAATAACTCATGGGTAAGGGCAAAGGTCAAAGATGAAAGGAACCTCATTTTGGCGTTTCTGGAGAGTCTTTGGTAAATAGGAGGGTAAATTGTCGTCTCCGCCGGTCCGGGTCTGGCAGCGGCTCTCATGTTGCTGTCGTTTCAAAAGAAAATGAGGATCTAAATAAGCCAAGGGGTGTGAAAACCTTACTTTCCGGGTTACCCGCCGAGGTTTCTGTCTTGGTAAAGGTTCTGAGTCGGAGGAAATAATAGTTACCTCGTCTTCGACTGCATGACTGGTTCCCGTGTCACCCTGATAATAGCCAGTGTCAATAAGGTTGTTAAAAAAACTGGCCAAGAGAGTCAAGAGCTACCTCCGACTTAGAGGTGTTGTCCAGCTTGAGTAAATCAGAGGAGGTTTGTTTCTTCCTAGATTTTCTAATGGTCTTCTTGGCAGCCATCATAGCAGCTTTAGCTTTTTTGGCAGCCTCATGGTCATATTTGGCTTTCCAAAAATCAGATTTGGCCGGGGAAAGGATAACATGTTTAAATTTGTGCGAATACTTAACTGCCGAGGGAAAAGAAGTTAAAAGGATTTACCTCTGGAGCCGGGTTAAGCTTGCAGAAAGGATTTAAACCCACGACGTTGCAATCTTCATATTTGCCGTTAACAAGAGTGCTTGCCATTTCAATGATGGCCTCTTCGCTCAGACGTAGAGGACTATGGTGTAGAGGGTCATATGTTCCTCCGGTGTAATTACACATCAAGCCGGGTCGGCGGCTTAGAGGGATGATCCGCCATGCGACCCAGCAACGGACTATGTCAACACCAGTTAACCCGTTTCCCAGCAAAGCTTGAACCTTTTTGATCTTCGGCATGAGTTTCTTGCGTTCGGCGGTAGTGAGTTTATCAGGGAGTTGGTAGGTGGTGTCAAGACGCTCAGCACGGTAACCCGGCATCGAATTTTCATCAGACGGTGAGGAGTCCTGGCAATAGAACCATGTTTGATTCTGGTCCTTGGGATGGCTCGGTAAGACTACTAGAGGGAAGATGGCATCTCGTCGGCGCTGAATTGAGATCCCGCCAAGTTCCAAGCTAGGACCATTGGTGCATTCATTCTGGTGGTTCAAATAAAAGAATTCACTAAAAAGCTCGACAGTGGGTTCTTCTTGCAGATAAACTTCACAGAAAACTTGAAAGTTACAGATGTTGGATATGGAATTGGGTCCGATATCATGTGGATGAAGCTTGAAGAAATGCAGGATATCTCTAAAGAATTTTGAGCTGGGCGGCGAGAAGCCCCGGTTCATATGGTCGGTGAAGACAATAATCTCGCCGTCCTTTGGTTGTGGTCTTTCTTCAGCCGAATCAGGAGCACGATTAGACATGACACTTGTTTCAGGTAAATACCAAATGGTGACAAAATCTGTCAAAGTGCTCTCGGTGACTATGGAAGGGACCCAGTTGCAAGTTGTCGTCGTCTTTGGCGGCATGGTGAAAGGGCAATCTAAAAGAAAACAATTCACCGGCTTAAATTAGTTGGTGGGATTACAAGTTAACGTTTACAGTGCACGTTTATCACGACGGCTTAAAGAAGGGCTAATGATATATGGATAAGCCAGCTAAACCGGCGGTGTAAGCCACCATGATTAGAGGCATTTAAGATCTACCAAGGCTGTAATTTGCTAAGTGTCAGGACAAACAAGTTCCGCAGATTGAGGGTATAAATTTAGATCTACCATTTTCAAAAAAGGGGAGATAAATTCATCTGCAAAATAACAGAGGAAGAATAGAGGAACCCTAGAAGCAATCTGTCGCAGTAGGGATGTGTTCTAATGTTTAAACAAGTGCGGAAACTGCGGCCGCACAAGATTTTCGTGGCTTTTGGGTCTAATCTATGGATTTAAGACAAAGAAAAAGGAGGGCAGTGATGAACATCCACGAACTCCGACGAACACCGACAAAACCCTAGTAACAGATCTATGACCAGGAAAAAGGAGCTTACCGAGATTGTCAGGGCAGCAGAATGGCGCCGCCAGTTTCTGGTCTATTTAGGGCGATGTAGCGGCTGGAGTTGAGGCTGGAGACAGGAGGTCCGCGGCGGCGAAGCTTGAGCGGGTCGGTGCGTCGCAAGGAAGAAGAAGGAAGGAGAAGGAGAAGACCGAAGGGCAGTGTGCGGTCCTATTTATAGGGAAACAGGCAAACAGGCAGATATGAAAAACGAGGAGGTCGAACAATGGTTATCCAGCTAGATGGACGCCTCAATTTTCAGAAAGGCATTAAGGCAAAGATCCATTGAAGATGACGTCGTTGTAGTTTTCCAAAAAAATTGGAGATGATGTCATGGCGGGTTATAAGGCTTTCACAACAGATGAGAAAGGATTTTTTTCTAAGTCTTGAAGATTGACATGAACAAGTTCAAATCAACCTAGGGCCTAATGTTGGGGATATGACTATTAGGCATGACCCGCCCAGGAGGGGCCGGGTCATCCCTATGACGGTTCACCATAATGAAGCCCAAGATTGTACGGCGATTCACAGATAGGCTTAGTAGAGGGCCCAGACCCGAAGGCGGCTCAAGGCCCATAAGTATAAACCGCCATATATGTGTAACTTGTGTTGTAAGATAAGAAAGGGCAGAAACCGAGCCGGACACGTTGATGAGCCGGCCGGGATTCTGTAAACCGCCAGGCATCAACCTGTGTATATAAAGGGATGACCTGGCAATGGTTTAGGGACAAGAACAATAGATCGAGAGCCAGGCTTAGCGTATTCGCTCCCTGGTCATCGAAACCCTAGCAATATCACCTCAAACTGGATTAGGCTTTTACCTTCACCGCAAGGGGCTGAACCGATATAAACCCTCATGTCCTTTATCCCGTTTTAACCCCTTTAAGCTTCCTAGTTGCGATGGCTCCACGATTAAGTCCTTCCACTAGGACATCTGCCGTGACAATTCCACGACATCGTCCATTTAGCATCTACTATGCAAACAATACCATGGTAACTTTGACCCGGGAGGAAAAGTTGTTAAAAACATACCCGGTAACTTCTGAGTGAATAACATGATAATTTACGCACCACATACCTAATAAATTATGTACGAACAGCGCGATGATCGCTCCCTGACTATAGCGCCAGAAAGCTCCTGTCTGCTAGGTCTGTGTCGGTATTTCTCCAAAGAGGAAGGGATGATGTAGCACAGCGAATGTAGGTATTTCCCCCAGTGAAGAAACCAAGGTTATCGAACCAGTAGGAGAACCAAGCAACACAACGTAAACAGCACCTGCACACAAATAACAACACCTCGCAACCCGACATGTTAAAGGGGTTGTCAATCTCTTTCGGGTAACGATGCCAGAAATTTGTAATAGATTGAAATAATAGATCATAAATAGAATAAAGTGCAGCAAAGTATTTTTGTATTTTTGGTTTAATAGATCTAAATAAAAATGCAAAGGAAAAGAAGATCACAAGCAAATATATGAGAAAGAAGACCGGGGGGCGTAGGTTTCACTAGTGGCTTCTCTTAAGAAAGATAGCAAACGATGGGTAAACAAATTACTGTTGGGCAATTGATAGAACCTCAAATAATTATGACGATATCCAGGCAATGATCATTACATAGGCATCACGTCCAAGATTAGTAGACCGACTCCTACATGCATCTACTACTATTACTCCACACATCGACCGCTATCCAGCATGCATCTAGTGTATTAAGTTCATGGAAAAATGGAGTACTGCAATAAGAACGATGACATGATGTAGACAAGATCTATCTATGTAGAGATAAACCCCATCGTTTTATCGTTAGTAACAATGATACATACGTGTCGGTTCCCTTTCTGTCACTGGGATCAAGCACCATAAGATCGAACCCACTACCGGGCACCTCTTCCCATTGCAAGATAAATAGATCGAGTTGGCCAAACAAAACCCAAATATCGGAGAAGAAATACGAGGCTATAAGAGATCATGCATATAAGAGATCAAAGAAACTCAAATAACTTTCATGGATATAAAAAGATAGATCTTATCATAAACTTAAAATTCATCGGATCCCAACAAACACACCGCAAAAGAGTTACATCATATGGATCTCCAAGATACCATTGTATTGAGAATCGAGAGAGAGAGAGAGAGAGAGAGAGAGAGAGAGAGAGAGAGAGAGAGAGAGATATGAAGCCATCTAGCTACTAACTGCGGACCCGGAGGTCTACAAAGAACTACTCACGCATCATCGGAGAGGCACCAATGGAGGTGGTGAACCCCATCCGAGATGGTGTCTAGATTGGATCTGGTGGTTCTGGACTCTACGACGGCTGGATGAATATTTCGTCGATGCTTTTAGGGTTCTGGTATTTTGGGGGTATTTATAGAGCAAAGAGGCGGTCCAGGGGGCACCCGAGGTGGGCACAACCCACTATGGCCTCCTGGCGCGCCTTGGTGGGTTGTCCCCTCCTCGGGACTGCCCCAGGTGCAACCAGAGCCTGTTGTGTTCCTTCTGACCCATAAAAATTTTCTGTAAAGTTGTGGCATTTGGACTCCGTCTGATATTGATTTTTTGCGATGTAAAAAAACATGGAAAAAACAGGAACTGGCACTTGGCACTATGTCAATAGGTTAATACCAAAAAATAATATAAAATAACTATAAAATAATTATAAAACATTTAAGATTGATAACATAACAGCATGAAACAATTAAAAATTATAGATACGTTGGAGACGTATCACGCGACAACTTTGACTCGGAAGGCAAAAAAGGTTGAAAATATACTCCGGTAAATTTTGTGTGAATAACATGATAATTTATGCACCCCATGGTAACTTTGACCCGAGGGAAAGAGTTATTGATAACATACCTATGTATTTATGTGTGAATAGCATGTTATTTTACTCACCGCACATCTGATGACTTACGTACAAACGGTATGGTATTTTTTACCCGAAAAAAAGTTGTTGAAACATGCCCCAATGACTTTTGCGTGATAGCGTGGTAATTTACGCACCGCATACATCATAACTTCCGTACCCTTGGCTTGGTAACTTGGACCCAAAAAAGTTGTTGAAACATACCCAAATAATTTTTTTGTCAAAAACATGGTAACCTACGTACCGCAAGGACGGTAACTTGCTTACCCTTGGAAAGTAACTTTGGACATGAAAAAAAGTCGTCGTCAATTACCAACATGGTGTCTAATTTTGAAGGTCCCACCGCGATGAATTTAATGGTGAAAATGGATTTTGAATTGGACTTATAGTTTGAGCTAGAAAACATTTTAAATTTTTGAAATAAGGAGAATCTAGGATGACAACAGTTTTTGGTCCTCTAATGCAAGCATGAGTGTGTATGTGAGGAGAAGGTTGGGGTACGTTTTTTGTGCCATGCAATTTCAGTATAAACATCATGGTAATTTACGTATTGCAAGTGTGATAACTTATGTAGCCCAGATGTGGTAGCTTTGGACCCAAAAAGAGGCGGTAAAACTTAACATGGGAACTAGTTTCGAAAATATCGTCGTGAATTTAATAGTGAAAACAAATTTTGAATTGAAACCAATGATTTAAGCTACAAAAACATTTTGATTTTTTGAAATGGTGGAGAATTTAGTATGACATTAGTTTTTGTCATCTAGTGCATGCTTGCATGTGCATGTGGTGAGTAGAAGATAAGGTGTTCGTATCTAGCTCTAAAAACATAACATTCTCCTATCAGTCCACTATTATTAAAGGAGGACCGACCGTCATGATGATTTCACCATCTCTCCGCATTAAAAAGATCTCGCTTCCACATGTGATTTCACTCTTCATAAAAAAGAAGGGGAAACACTTCCCCTCATATGTCTGATTGTTTCCCATCATCAGACCAATCATATACCCTCGATTCGGTTTCCATCGCATGGCCGAGAAGCTCTCCCTCCCTCCCCACTCCCATGCACACATTAACCACGGAAGGAAGCTGCCAACTGGCCCGTTAATCATGCACCCACGATTAGTGGGGAAATCAAAACAGATCCACAATTGGTTGTGGTTCGTCGTTCACATAAGCAGGAGGTGGTTGTAGCAGCTCGCATCCTCCGCAAAGGCAGCCGTCGTGACCACTCCGGCAAGCGGCAGATCCGATCTGATAAATTGCTAGATGTGCGCCGCCACCGTTGCCTGCACCACCGGTTCAACAAGGCTGCACGTCGGCGACCTTCCTCGTCTCTCGTTCCCATATCGCATGGCCACAATGCATGTCTCCCAAGAAAGGCCAACAATCCTGCTGCACTATCTATTGGTTTGTCTTATTTCTTGTAAATTTCACAGTTCAAAACACTGTACAATGCAAACAATTGATACTCTTACATGGATGCAGATTTGTCACCGTCTTACTTCCTCCACGACTCAGATGCTTCGGGCTGTCAGGGAATACAACATCAAGGACGACATGGCAAACAAGATCGAGGGGTTTGGGCAAGGGCACCCCAGCTTCTACCCGCCCACGTCATGGATCACGCCTTCAATCACGATGCCTAGGTCACATTTGAATTAGCGAAATTCGACGTATGGAAGCAGTTTGACTTTACTTGGCAGTAGAACTTCCTCTCTCTTTGTAAACTAACCAAGAATTAGTATGAACCATGTGTAATTATGATGAAATATGTTTCTCTTTAATGGAAGGAAAATAACATTTTATTGGGAGCAATTCTCTAGTCCATGGAGATAAGATCGTGATTCTTAAATACCACTGCTCGATGCCGCCCCCGCGCCGCTCCCTCCCCGGGGCGACACGGGCAGCGGCTCCCACCCCCACAGCTCCGCCCCTCCCGTCTCCTTTCTCCCCCTCGCCGTCGCCGGTGGCCTCCGGCAGGCAAAGCCTGCGTGAAGCCGGCGGCGGCGGGGCGCTTCTTTGGCTGCTACTCGCTTGCGGGAGGGGGATTCGGCGTGTGGGCGGCGGCTGGCCGGCGATTGGCTCCGGGGCGGCGTCCTGGCTCGCGGTGGAGGAGGTCTCCGACGCGAGGCTCGGGATCTGGTCGCGGAGCTGGGCGCGCCGTTGCGAGCGGCGGTCGCGGTCGTGGCACCCGTGCGGGCCTGATCTGGATCCTCGCGAGCTGCGGCCGGCGCGGACGGTGGTGCTGGGTTTGAGGGAGGCTCGGACCCCTGCTGCTCGTCGTGGAGGGGCCCTTGCTGCGTTCTCCTGCTTGGTGTCGTGGTGGTGCCGGCTGGTGTTTTGGCTGACGAGGTGGCGGATCTGGCAGCTTGTCCGGCGAGTTGGGGTGGGGTGGCAGCCCCCCCTCCCTGCTCGGGTTTCCTCTCTGGTTGTGCTATGTGCGGCGGCCGCGCGGTGGAGGTCTTCGGTTGCCAGGGCGGCGGCTACGGCCCGGGAGGTGGTGCGTGTCTGGTTGCGGTGGATCGAGGGATCCCGCGGCCGGAGTGAGGTTGCTCTCAGCAGGGGTGGTGGTTGGTAGGCGGTGATCGGTGGCGGATGGTGGACGGCGCAACTCCGGGAGAAATCCTTGCTCCGGTCTTCGTCGGAGCCGGTGACGGCGGCGCCCGCGGGTGCCGTGATCTTTCTTGGAAGCGTCATCGTGGAGGTGCTCCTGCTTCTCCCCGCGGCTTTGGCTCCGGAGGGAAACCTCAGATCCGCTGGATCGGGCGATGGAGGCGTCTTCGCGTCTTTCTCCTCCTTGGGGGCATCGTCTCGGAGTCGGCTATGACTGGGAGACCGGTGGATGGCGGCATCTTCGCCGCAGGGGTTGCGTCATCTTCGCCGCGTGGTTTGCGGCATCTTCACCGCGTAGTTTGCTGAGGCAGCCTTTTCGGGGGCGCTGATTTCTGTTTGGCAACGATGATGGCGTCGAGATGAGCTTTGGTCGCGGCTCGGGCTTCGGTAGTCGGATCTTCCCGGCGTGTCCGAGGTGCTCTTTAGGGCACGATCGGCGCAAGTCCTGCATATTTCCCTTGTGATGATCGTCGTCAGAGTCGGAGCTGTCGGTTGTTCGCGCGTGTGGCCTTCTGTTGGCATGTGCCGTCATGGTTTCTGTGCAGCTGTTTGCGGGTCGGCTTCGACGATGGTGGTCTACGGTGAAGTCGGAGTCGCCCGTTCGGAGGTAGCCGGTGATGACGATGACGCTTGCGACTGCTCGGCGGGTGTCTTTCTCTCTTTGTAGCTATGTGATCCCATGTCGGTGGCCAGGTTGGCCGATGGTACCCATTTTATGTGGGTTGGTTGTATCGGTTTTAGCCCGGTTTTCCGTCAATTAACCAGGCAATTCTCACTCCTTCTTAATCAATGAAAATGGCAAGTCTTTTGCCTTGTTTCAAAAAAAAGATCGTGATTCTTCCGAAACATGTGGAATATTTTTCTTTTCTGATAGGAGAAGGTTTGAAACAGTCGTCTTGTCAATGGAAGCAAGATCGTGATGCTTCCCAAACATGTGGATTATTTATCCTTTTAAGAGAAGAAGGTTCGAAGCAATTCTCTAGTCGATGGAAGCAAGATCGTGATGCTTTCGAAACATGTGGAATATTTTTCTTTTTTGACAAAAGAAGGTTCAAAGCAGTCATCTTTTCGATGGAAGCAAGATCGTGATGCTTCCGAAACATATGGATTATTTTTTCCTTTTTAACAGAAGAAGGTTCGAAGCAATTCTCTAGTCGATGGAAGCAAGAGTGTGATGCTTCTGAAACATGTGAAATAATTTTTTATTTTTGACAGAAGCATATTCGAAGCAATTCTCTATTACTATAGCCGATGAGAGCAAGATTGTCATGCTTCTGAAACATAATATGATGTTAGATAGGACAATTTTTTTAAATAAATCAAAGCAAACATTCACCGCATAAGCAAATTCTCCAATCAACGCAAACATAAACAAATTACAAACAAAGGTATAGAAGCACGTGCATCTGATGCAAATTTGGTGTTGGTTAAATGTTTCGCTTCCACGAGCAACCTACCTAAAATCTGTAAGTTGCATCCTACTAAATCCAAGGGTGCATATCGTCAAATAATTACATGTAATTAGAGGCCCACTTAACGGCCCACTAAAGTGCATGATTTGTGGAAGCAGTTTATATAGGCTGGATTCTGTACGTACGTACGAGAAATAACTGCCCAAGCTCGTAGGGCTCACGAGTGGTCTGAGGCTGGCCCTAGCGCTGCCCAAAAAGAAATACTCCAAAACAATCGGCATGTCTGTCCTGCGTCCTAGCTAGCCGCCGCTCGACTAGGAAATCATGCACATGCATTCAGTTAGCCTTTAAAGTTACATTGTTTTTTTTACCAAAGATTCAACTACAACATAACTTCTACAAAACTAAAAATTACAATAAATTATTTCAGATACACCTGCTCTAAAGTACTCCCTCCATCCGTAAATACTTGTCGGAGAAATGGATGTATCTAAACGTATTTTAGTTCTACATACATCTATTTTTATTCATCTCTACGACAAGTAATTCCAGACGGAGGGAGTAATAATTAGTGGAAGATGAAATTCTACCATGACTTCGACAAGGACATTTCAATTAGACTGGATCGGTGTTATTATCCTCTCGTCTCATATGACTGGAACCCTAGCACCGCCATGAGAGCTAGCCTTCCAGCACCGCCCTTCGGCGGCTCCCTCCGCTGACGTCCCCGGCCATCTTGTGGTAAGGAGGGTCGCCGGATCCACACGTGTGGATATTTTTAACCCAACATAGTTTAATTTTTTAGGCAGTTCATCGCCTTGGCTTCGGCGGCGATGATGGCGGCGCTGAATAAAGTTTCTTTAGATTTTACTCCAACGAGACAATCGGTCATATAGTTGGGGATGGATTTGAAATCCAGTCTGTTCAAACAAGGATGGTGTGGCGGCGGCATTCTCATGGTGGACATATGTCCTCGGGCCCCGCCATTGCGATGGCGTTTTGGGAGGTAGTCTAGGAGCGGATGCAGATTGTGGCCTGCATCAGTGGCATCTGGAAGATGGTGGATCGTGTGTTGGGTTTGCGGTACGTGGATGACAGATATGGTTTCCTCCTCCGGCGTCTTAGTTATGTGGGGGTGGCAGATCTGGAGTTTGATGGCGTGTCCGGGGTGTTGCCCCGGTCTGATTTGTTCACGGTAATGATTTCACCTTTGGCGAGCCACCTTGAAGGTCCACAAACCTACATATCAGGATGTAGCCGCGTCGAGCTCAGGTGTGGAGGAGACACATCATTTTTTTCCTTTGATGGTTGTGGTGGTGGTGTCAGAGACAGGTGACGGACATTGGTGTCAAGCCCAAAGGTTTTTTGTTCTTGTTTATAATTTTACTTCTTGACTGATGTTTCTATGTGCAAAGACCAGCATTCTGCTATTTGTTTAATTTTATGAGGTCAGTGTGTATATGGCTTGTATTATAATTCTTGTGATATAAATAAGACACGTACTACCATGAAATAAAAAGACTAGAGTGGTCATGACACCACTCGTACCTCTGCATAAGAGGTCTCATAGAGCCCCTAGAATTGCCCATCTAAAAAGATGGAAAATCATGAACCATGAACGAACTTGGGGATTCCCTTGAAATGCAAAATGTGAGCCACCAGATCTTTGCCATATCACCGAGGAAATATTCCAACTCCACAAAAATCCAAACCAACAAAGGCACCAAGACACATGGATCAAAACTCAGTAAATCCGAAAAATCGATCCTACGATGACACAAACTCAAGATTCCTGCCAACATATTTAACATTTAGGAGGTACAAGGGTTTATGACCTTCAGTTGCAGAAGTGTTTACAAACTAGTTAGAGTAAGCTCTAGGCGGAAATTCAATTCAGCTATTAGGAGCTTATGCTCCTGCCCATCAAAAAAGTTTTCTGGAAATGTCAACAAAATTTTTCTAAAAAATATATGTGCTCATCGTCACACCAGAACGCTGCCTATAAATTTTTACAAGGAAAATTTAAGTATTTTAATCAGTGCAAAAAAAATCAAACGACAAATGTTAGCTTCAAATGTTATATTTTTGTTTTTTCATCGAGGAAGCACCGTCATCCCGTTTCACATGAAAATTAGCAAGCACACTTGTTACACTAACAAGAACTTTAACAAAAAAAATCAGAATTTTTAAATTTTATTTGCTACTTTCGCTGTTCCTGAATATAAGTTTATTTTTAATTAAATATAAGTCTTTTTTAAGATTTCAATATGAACTTGCTCCTATGTAGTTCATATTAAAATCTTTTAAAAATATATATATTTAGAAACTGAGGGGGTTATTTATTTTGAATTGACTGTCATTACGGGGCATATGCACCCAGAGTCAAAACGTCCCTCTCAGCTGGCTCTAGGGAGCATTCTAGGATTGTACTTGGTCATTCACGACTTGTATAATTTAATTATCGCACAAACTCTTTTATTTTTCCAAATTCGTATGCTAGTGAACACAAGAAACGCCCGGAAATTCCCAAAGACGTCCGTCGCTGTCATCCCCGACATTTCGCTGCCGGCCGGCCGCTCACTTGCTCTGTTTTCCCCGCCGTGTCTCTCGTCCTCTTCTCCATCCATCACATGAACATAGTTACAATAGCATGCAGCTAGCATCACTAGCTCCGTAATCCAATCGACACAGCCGACATGCTGAGGCTACTGATCATTTGGGCAGCGATCTTGGGCTGCTGCCATGGGCAGTCCGAAGTGTCCCGGAGGAACAGCCGGCTGAGGGTGATGTCACCGCCGGAGCTCGAGGGCACATACGGCTGTGCCAGCACCGACTTCGGTTTCCCGCAGCACGGTGGCTCCATGACCGGCGTGGTCGTCTACCCAAGGCGCAACACGATGGCCTGCACGAGCTTCGATGACTTTGGCATCTCTCTCCGTTCTCGCCCAGCCGGCGCGCTTCCTGTTATCTTGCTCGTCGACAGGGGAGGTACATAACACATGAATTTGTCCTCCTTTTGATAGATACTCCTACATCTGATGATAAATTTCGTATTCTCTGCCGCTGATATCCTTAATTTCACAGTACTGCCTTTATCCGGATTTAGGCCCTGTTTGGTTCATAAGTCCTACGATTTTTTCTAGTCCCAACTAAAAAGTCTCTAGTAAGTACCTCTCTATTTGTTTCAAGAGACTAAAAAGTCTCTAGTCCCTTCCTGAAGATTATTAAATGACCATGTTGCCCCTAGTATATAAAGAAATAACAATCAAACAACATCATGAGGTGGCAGGCCAATGAATGCATAGAGGAGCATTGTTGGAAAAGTCCCAAAAAAGACTCACCTTAAGAGTCTTCTTCATTTAGTCCCAAATACCTAGTTTAGTCCCTAAAAAGTCCCTCCCGTTTGATAAAGAAGTCTCTAAAAGAGACTTTTTTTAGTCCCTACACAAAAAAGTCCCTGGAAACAAACACCCCCTTATTAGTCAGGCAATGGGTTTTTTAGGTCTTCAATCTGAGCAACGAAACATGTGTTATATACCTACAAATATCATTAGATTTTTGCGGCATATTACACATGGTTTATTAGTATAAATGCCTACAAATGTGTATCCAAATTATAAACCCAAACGATGTGATACTATTTTTCTTGATTAAGGGCATCTCCAATATTGACTAAAACCTTCCGCATATGTCCAGACCGTGGAAGCCATCCGATGTTGTCCTGTATCGGTCTGCGGTGCGGTCCGTACGTACTTTCTCCCACAAAGATAAACATGGGGGGGTTTGCGAGAGTCCGGACTACTGCCATGCCCACTTCTGACCGCCCTTGCCCTCCCAAAACCCCTACTCCCTACCCCGCGCGCTTCCCTCCCGGCGCCAGCTGCTCGCATTCATGTCACTTCACATTGAAGACGGCTCAGGACGGACACAACCTCTCACTGCCTCCACCATTGAAGCGGCGCGCCGGCCGTGGGCGCCGCCCACTGCACGCCCGACTGAACATGCCTCCTCGCCGCATTCAAACGCCTCCAATAACCCGCGTGGAAGCCAAGGAACCTAATAATTTCATCTGGTTTGTTAAAAAAGAGTTTAAAATATATGCAGCTACGGTTGGATGACAGTCTTCCGCATCCATATCCACGGATGGACGCAGGAGAAAATTTGCGCATTGCCGTTGGAGATGCCCTAAACTCAGACAAGGTGATACTATTTGTCCCCCATAGGTAAGTGACACAAGCGATGATAATTATTAATCTACTCCCTCCGTTCCTAAATATTTGTCTTTCTAGAAATTTCAACAAGTGACTACATACGGAGTAAAATGAGTGAATCTACACTTTAAACTATGTCTATATACATCCGTATGTGGTAGCTCATTTGAAATCTCTAAAAAGACAATTATTTAGGAACGGAGAGAGTAGAATTCTAAAACCTAGCACTGGCATTTTCTTGCTATATAATGATGTATGGTATCTAGAAAATTGTAGGAATATATCCATACTTATATGAAATATAATTCAGCACTCACGTGAAATCATGCATATGTAAACAGAATGCTTGTCCAATAAGGATTTGAGTAAATAGACACACTTCGAACACCTACTAATTGCTTTACATTTTCTTTAAAATGAAGCGTCTTGTGTCATCGACAGTTCAAAGGTTCTGAAAGACGATTCACCACTAGAAATCTGCACCATGTTTGATTGTTCCTAATTTAGGAGTGAAAATGTATATTAAAATATGTTTTCTTTTTTGCGCACGAAAACTAGGGGATGTTTGGTTCTAGGCCTAACAATGCCACACTTTGCCATATAATGTTGTCAAACTTGCAGTTCTTTAAAATGAGAGTCATAAGTTGGCAAGCCTAAGAAAATCTTGTCACACTTTTTAAGTGTATGTGATGTGGGACTCTGGTAGTGTGACTTGTCTAAGGTGTGGCTTGAATCAAACACTCACATAAATTGGTCAAACTTGCTTAACCTTGAGTGCGGCAACTTTAGACAAATTTAGTCTCAAAGAAAAAGATAAAGATATAACAAAGAAAAAGATGAAGGAGGGCTGATGTTATCTTGATTTTTTGTTGACTCGATGCACAATCTACATACACCTCTATTAACTAAGTGGAAAAATCTACCTAGCACACGTGTGCTACTTTAGAGAGAGCATGCGCATACATGCACAAATCTACAGCCACATGCTGACTTCATTGCAATAATTGCTAAATCTGAATTTACAAAATGATTTATCTCACAAACTGTAAATCTGATTAGTCTTCACCGGTGAGTTCGACTCGGCATGGGCTTCAAATAAGATCATGTTGTCATGTTTCAACGAATTTATTCGCCGTCACTAGTTGCTAGGTTATGTCATCATAGTTGCGATGTTATCCGTAAACCGTGGGCATAATTAGTGTGTATGGTTACCAGGTAGTAATAGTTTTGCATTAAAAAAAGGTAATAGTTTTGGACATTGCAACTATAATCCTAACTAGAATGTTTCAATGCATTGTAGCATTTCATTTGAGTAAACTTATACTTTTATTAATGTACATTTTTAGATTAAACTATGTAAACTGAAGTATTTAAAACTATATGCATACTTTTTAAAGTACTCCTACATCTATTTATAATACCACATGTACTTATGACCCGATGGAGTAATACAATATGGTTGGATTGCTTTAAATAGAATGTTACTACACAACCAAGGTGAGGAATGGGCAGAAAGCAGGAGCAGCAGCAGTTCTTCTTGTTGATCAAATAACTCAACCATTATTTACAGTCGACAAATCAGAAAGCAGCCAGGCAACAAATGATTTACAGGATGTCACCATTCCTTCAGCACTTATAACCAGAAGCCTTGGGAACAGTCTCAAGAAAGCAATTGATAATGTCGATTTGGTTAATGTAAGCTTCAACTGGGGGGAGTCCCGATTGTACCCTGATGAGCGTGCTGAGTATGAATTCTGGACAAACAGTAATGATGAATGTGGTCCAAAATGCGATAGCCAGGTTGATTTCCTAAAGAGATTTAAAGGTGTAGCCCAGACACTTGAGAAGAAGGGCTACACGCAGTTCACTCCTCATTACATTACTTGGCATTGCCCAGAGAGTTACCAAAATAGCAAAATGTGCAGGTCCCAATGTATCAACTATGGGAGATATTGTGCACCAGACCCGGAACAACATAGGTATGATGGGTGCGATGTAGTGGTTCAGAAATTACATCAACTTTGTGTGTTCAAAGTTGCAAAGAGGACTGGGAAGCCTTGGTTATGGTGGGACTATGTGACTCATTTTGCTATTAGGTGCTCAATGAAGGAAATGAACTACAGTAAAAGATGTGCTGACAGAGTAATCGAATCACTTGGTATGCTAATGTTGCACCAGCTGCTCTATGTTTGAAACTGAAGTGCAGTTATAATAATAGTGGTGAATGTGTATGTATTTTGCAGGCCTTAATCAAAAAGAGGTTGACATGTGTGTTGGTGATCCTTCCGCGGACGAGGAAAATCCTGCGCTAAAAGCTGAACAAGACACACAGGTTACTAGTTGAGCACTATCTTAGTTTTTGCCTTTACCAAGTTAGTCCTCTGAAATGCAGAAGCATCTTCTATTTTGCACAGATTGGCAAGGGTTCTCATAGTGATATTACTATGTTACCAACACTTGTAATCAACAATAGACAATACAGAGGTCAGTGTTTGTCCCTCCAATTTAAAAAAATGGAATAGCTACATGAGGTGTGGTGACTGATGAGCCTTAACTGCTTACTGAATCTTTATTTCCCAGGGAAACTTGAAAAAGGAGCAGTTCTTAGAGCTCTCTGCACCAGCTTCCAAGAAAATAATAAACCATCTGTTTGCTCAAATGAAGGTTTGATTTGTTGGTTCCCATGATTTTTTGTAGTTGTCTATATTTACCATGAATAATGGAGAAATATAAAACATTAACTAAAAGGGGTAGTATGTAAGCAGTAGTGTTATGGACCAGCAGCCCATGGGGCTAGGATGGTCATCACACACATGTCTCTTTTCTGCCAAGTTCCCAAATCGTACCCTACTAACTCCATGCATTACAGCATGAATAGTACTTCCTCCGTTCCCTAATATAAGACCTTTTAGCTATTTCAAATTATTGACTACATACATATATACTAAAATGAGTGAACATATAGTAAAATGTGCCTAGATACATATGAATCAAGAAAAATCTAAAAGGTCTTATATTGGAGAACAGAGGGAGTAGTAGAGACCAGGGTTGTGAAGAAACGCCTACAATGCATTGTGTACGATAGCAACCTACAATGGACTAGTATAATGTTGTAGACACTACACAAATATATGTACAATGGTATAGACGGCAACAAGCTTATAAACGTAGAATAGTAGGTAATATATTTCTAACCTACACCATATAACCCAAAATTCTATACGACGCCTCTTATAACTACTGATGTAAGCTTATTGTAAATTGTCTAACGATCAAGAAGAAGACATACAAACCAATCAATGCTTGGACAACAATGGCGGTTGTTGGCAAGATATGGCTGCTAACGTGACTGCGTGCAAGGTACATGTTCTACTGTTCTATTTTCTCCAGATTACGTTACTTCATGTGCTAAATATTTGTTCTGTTTAGCTTCATGTATGCTGTTTTGTGCACATGTAGGACACCTCCACTGGAACAGTTTGTGAATGTCCAGTTTTGCAAGGTGTGAAGTACATTGGTGATGGTTACAACGACTGCAAAGGTACACTAATAATTTTCTATATTTATCTTTTCATAGCTTTTGTTTGTTCTTTTGAAGTAATGTGCAGAAGATGCTCATTTCTCTGTGGCAAACATAGGTACCTAGACAATCTGCCCATCTTCCTGTCCATAGTTCCTTTTATAGAAAAGAACAGGGGAAGCACACAGTTAAGTTAATGGGGCATACCCTTTTGTATCAAAAGGTAGTACTAGAGGTATTACAGTGATGGAGTTGACACACAATAGCACTAACAGGCTTTGTAGAACAATTTTGATTGGTCACAACATAGAAAATCCTGAGGTTAAGTATTAGTGCAAAGCTTCAGCTTTTAAATATTGTGCAGCGCTATCTTTGGTCATCTTTTCCTACTCTTATTAACCATTTCTACTCTTCTTTAATGTGCAGCTCCCATGTATCAAGATTGGCAGCCGATCAAGATCCGTAATACCCATACATATTCTTCTTATTTAGTAAGTATTTTTCATCACCTTTCTTACGGTACCATGGTTCTCAAATGGATGAATGCAAAGAGCCATTTCAATTGAACTATATAAAAGGATTTATTAGATCATTTGTATCTAGTTGTTCGATCGAATGAGAAATTCTCCAGAGTGTCTTTTGAGTTCGTAATATCTCAAGTATCAGAACCTTGATAATAATTGGAAACTATATCTGTTTATACTCTATACCTAAGAACCAGCTTGGTAACAGAAAAAGAAAGCTTTAACTTGCTAGCCCAAAACTAATGCACGCAAATACTAAGGCATATAGAAGGTTACTGACATAGTATTATTTTTCTGTGGATCCAGACAGAGGTTGTCCATAAGGCCATTTACAACCTCTTTGCAGGTGCATGCACAGACATTCGATAACAACCATCGGTGTACTTTAATGTTATATGTACAACTGATTAATCATATTAATGTTCTTTTGTCAGGAATATTTGCGGCACATAAGGTGTTCTAATAGGATCTGCAAGGTATTGTGGTGATGTGTGATATTTTTCTGATTGATACAACATGTACATTTGACAGTTATGTGAAGAACATGGCATGAAGGTGGTTTCTGTCACAAGTTTGGTGCTTGCTCTTGCTATTGTGTAATGTCATAATCTATAGCCTTATATGTTTGTCTCTGGTGTTTTAAAATATTAGATTAGCCCAAACTATAATGCTACGCCCTTTTTCCTCCTTGATCATGGAGCGACATAGCTACTTGGGATGCAAAATATTTATGAGTTGCCGCTTTACCATGTTCCTAAGAAAGGCAAAACACAAGGATCTCATGCCATAACAAATTGGCAGAATTGGCCCCTAGACACCATTAAAACTTTGCTTTTGCCACAGGACACTGAAAAAACATGGATTTGCCGAAATCCATTACAGTTTGATGGTTCTTTCCCACAAGACAGCCAGCCTTTATAATATTCAGATTCGATCAAACCGACGATGATTTGTACAAATTATCCCCATGCCCATCAGGATTCATACTAAATCGGCCAAGTGCCAAACGAACTCGCAGCCTTACTCTTCACTCACAGGGATAGCACGAATTGGGACGATTTGAACGTTGATGCTGGTACAGAGATTAAGCTGGGATCTAACTACAAGTTGTGTATGACTTAACAGGATAAAGAGATACACAGCTATGAAGAGGTTACTTCTCACCAGAATTTGCTTTGTGCAATTGACATGTACTGGGAGACAAGAAAGATCCCACTGCAAGTGTGTGTATATTTAGTAGACTGTAGGCACCAGTGCTTATACATATACAAGGAAACAAGCTTGACTTGTAAAGTTGTACTCAGCGCTAAACATCATATATGCATAATTTTCAAGTAGTTAAAAATGAAGAGGAAAGGGAAATATACTTCACATGCTTTTCATATCAATGGTCTTACTAGAGCTGGGTTCAGGCATTTGAATTTAAGGCTAAAAAGACACACAGGTGGTTCTGAAGAAGAAAATTGGGGTAGAGATGATCACTGACTGGAAAACAGTGGTCACCAAGGAATTTCTTGGCCATCCCAAGCGAAGAACTTCCCGTTGTCAGTCTTCTTGGCATTGTCGATGATAGACAGGAGCTTCTGTACAGAGAACTCCCTCGTGAAGAGCTTATCTTTGGCCACGTTTCTCTGGAACGGCCGTGAGAGATCGGTGTCGACTGTTCCTGGATGCAGCAAAATGCAGGCGATGTTGTCCTTCTTGCCCAACTCGACTGATGCAGTCTTTGTCACTGCAAAGACATGACCAATGCACGTATTTCAGAAATCTAAGACAAAGAAAGGTACATACATAATTGTGGTATGATTAGTTTGCTCTGGATCAAATTGACAAAACGCTGCATGAGGGAAAACTATCCTGATGACAAATTAACAAGAATGGTATGAACTACTCAATAACAAGCTAGTGAAATCTGAATGGAGCATGCATCTTGCTGTTAACATACATTGATTCAGTGCTGTTTTAGAAGCTCTGTACGAATGCCAGCCTCCCAGAGCATTGTCTCCTATCGAGCCAACCCTAGCGCTCATATTTGCAACCAACGAGAAACCTTTCCCTGTTTCCAAGCTCGCACCAATCTTCAGGAACGGACGCATATGCTGACAAGAACAAAGCTCAGTTCAGACACTGGGGTAAGCACAGCGCGGTGATAAGCAGAATGCAGACGCAATTCGGAGCAGAAAGAAAGGCGGTAATCGCTACCTTGATGACTAGAATAGGACCGACGGCATTGACTTCATATGCCAGTAGCAGGGATGACTTCTGAACTTTGCTCAACGAGGTCTCTGCAACATGAGGTCAGAGCAACCTGGTTTCAGATAAGTCATTATAATCCCATAACCCACCTAATGCAAGCTGGAAAGCAATTGCTCCAATGTGAGGAACGGACCTGGCTGTATCACATTTGGGATCGAAAGTATGCCGGCGGCATTGATCAGTAGGTCGAGAGATCCGTGGGTCTCCCCAACTGCGGCTGCGGCGGCCTGCCATGGAAAGGTTCGATCCACTCGTGCTATCACTGTATCACCTTGGGAATCTGTGAGGAGGGGAAAAGCAGGAGAGGTTACCCCGTTACCTCTATGGTGCTCTCGTCGGTGACGTCCAGGGGCAGCACGGTGAGGCGCCCCGCGTGCTCCCGCCTCAGCTCCTGGAGCTCGGCGGCGGAGTCGGGGGCGCGGCACGTCGCGACGACGCGGCCCTGGTCGCTCCGCCGCAGCAGCTGCCTCACCTGCCGCACGCGGGCAATGCGGGTACGCGGTGAGCGAATCGGAAATACGGAGGAGCGCGAGGGCTGATGCGCAAACGGAATGGGGATAGGACAGAGGAAGAAGGAGAAGGAGCGAGCTAGGATTGGGAGGCACTCACGAACTCGAGCCCGATGCCGCGCGACGCGCCCTGCACCATGGACACGCCGGAGGCGGGAGGGGCCGCGGCCGCGGACGAGAGCGCCCTTGCCGGCGACGACAGCGACGACACCGCCATCCTCGCCGTCGCCATTGCTGCTCTCAGCGTGTTCGCGCGCATCGTCGCAGAGAAGAGAGGGCGTGGTGGTGGCTTAATGGCGCCTCCTCCGCAGCATCACATGGTTGGGTTGCAGTAATGGCGGGGTGGGTCGGGCCGGCGAAGGCTACGGGGATGTGCGCGGCTGGACGAAGGCACACGTCCACTCTTTTCCCTTTTCTTTTCCTCCATTTTTTTTATTTTCTTTTGCCTTTTCTCGGGGGCGCTACTGGCTAGGCGCCGGACTACCGGCGCGATTTCAGATCGGTCCATTCCGGAGCCGTTTGATCGTGCTTGTGGGTACGGTCAAGATCAGCTCGCTAGCTCGTGGGCAGAAAAGAGAGTGGCCATGTGAGCTGCTAGAGTCGCTCTTGCCTTCTACCCCCTCAACTCTCCCACCCCCTACCCCCTTGGTTTTATCTCAAAAAAACCTCGGTTTTAGGTTCTGTCACCGACGGTGACAGCCTTATCGAGTCATCGTAGCTCCAGCCAACACCGCTTCCAGCATCGCCATCTCTGTGAGAGTCGTTTCTTCTTTTAGTGAATGAAAATGTTGTTCATCCCTTCCCATTGGGGAACAAACGTTCGCTCGGATTACCTCCTTGAGCTGATATTCGCCCATTATCCGCGTGTAAAAACTTATCAAATTACAAAGTAGTGGCAAAATATCAAAGTCCAAAGTAAGTGGTGGCAAAAAATCAAATTCCCCAATTGGAAGCAAGTTAGAGGGCTTTGCGGGAGTCCGGACACCAGCCACCTAGGACTACGACGCCCTCGACACACTCAAATCTTCCTCCCGCTCCCCTTTTCTTCCACTTCGCCCCTACTCCCACTTCCTTTCGTCCACCAACTCCTCATCTGACGTCGTCGTACCTCTCGGATCGCCGCCCAGCCATCCTCGGACATCCGGAGACCCCACTCACGCGCCTGCCTACCTTGGACTATGTCATAGTCCACTCAGGACTCCCTCTGCAGCTAGGTACCCCCCGCACCAATGCTGATGCCGTCCATGGCGGACCACGCCCGACAGGTGTTCGGTCAAATGCCATTGATCTTTTTTTGAACTTCTTGTTGTTTCCTAGAGTAACATGATGATGGGGTACTCGATGATCGAGGGTGAGTTATTTGTGATGCATGGTTGGACGTATTTGCATACTTTATAGGGATGAACGAGGGCCTGACTTTTTTTTGGCAAAGTTTGCACGCTTCGTTTCATGAGCGGAAGTACTTCGCACCCTATGATATGCACGTCATCCATGAAAGCCATGTGAAGTCGCTAACACATCGGTGGTACACCATGTGCAATTTTGTCATGAAGTTTTGCGGCGTGGTTGGATGAGTGGAGGCAATGTGTCCATTGTGCGCATCAACCATGGAGATCGTAGGTTTTGCTTCTTGTTGCTATACATGTTATTCATTTAGTCACTAAATGTTTCTCTACATGTTATATAGCATGCATCGCTGCCATGATGTACTACAGGACCGGGGGCAGGCCATTCGCGCGCATACATTGTTGGATGAAGCTCAAGGGGCAGTATGTGTGGGACAGCATGTGTCGGTTCTAACTCTAGTATTGTTGAATTTGAATCGATGATTTTGAAAAACTATTATGGATGGATTGTGCTATTTACATGCTATTTATGGATGAATTAATGTACTAGATATATTTGGATGCTATTTGTGGATGAATTGTGCTATTTTCTATAGTTACTTTGAGTGTTGTGTGCTTGGTTTAGCTAAATTATATCCGAACTTCGCTGAATTCTACCATGTTTGATGAAAATTGGTCGGTTTGTTGTAATCCGGTTTCAAATGTATGTGAGCAGGGTTGGATGGTCACCTCTCACATCAGTGTCCGCGGACGGATTCGGTGTCCGCTTAAGGGTCAGGGTTGAAGATGCCCTAAGCTATGGGCTAGGGAGGACGGGGGAGGGGTTACATCAGAGAGAGTATTAATGCCGCATGGATACTACTCCGGCAAGATGTTGGCCAAGCCAATGTCGCATGCGGCGCCCCACAAGCGGATTGCATTTATATCATGACATACATAGATTCATCTATGATTTATAAATAAAAATATGCCTTTTATCTCAACCTTTCAAAAAATCCAAGGGAAGTCATTCTACATAGTTCGTTTCATTCAACTAAAAGTAAGTTTTCATATTTGACGACGCCATAAGACTTCAACACGAGTTATATGGGCGAACGGCATCATATACTCATATAGATGAAAACACAATCTATATGCATCCACGAACTACAAAGCAAGCTTATTATAGTATGCACACAATACATTGTCTTTGAGCTCTACGGCGGAGATTATTGTTCGATCGCCGCTGAATTTGACTTGGTGGAAGGATCCTCTGTGTCTTCTTTTTTACTGATTTTTTGTTTTGCAGGGTAGTTTCCTTTTTTACTGAAATTAACCTAAGAGGCCACATTTCTTTACAGAAAAGAATATACACATTTTTTCTCTTTACATAAATAAACTGATCACAGGTCGCCAGAGATGAAATGGAATGAAAGTATACATAATTTACTTTAGGCAGCACGACCTCTTTACAGTTTACACACGCTTTAGATCGCCACGACACAAATTAAATGCAAAAATACACATCTCAACAATACAAGTTTTACGGTGATTGGCTAGAACAAATACAAAACCATTAGCTAGAACAAATGCAAAACCATTAGCTATGAAGCAGCTCTGCCTATACGAAGTTACGAACGAACCCAAGGTATATACTCCCTCCGTTCAAAATTACTTGTTGCAAAAATGAATGTATCTAGACGTATTTTAATTCTAGATATATCCATTTCCGAGACAAGTAATTCCGAACGAAGGGAGTATCTTCCACTTGGCGCCCGAGAATCTTAGATCTCGCGCAAGAACACACAAAAAGAATCAATCAAATTCAGAGAGGACCAACACCAACACGCATATGGTTCATGCAGCATCGTTGATCATATACGGAGTACTATATATGAACCGACGAGTCGATCACCTGCAAGTTGCTATCACGTGGCGTAGAGCTGGGCCAGCTCCCTGACGGCGTCGTCCTCGCCGCCGGCGCCGGCGCGGAGGTCGACGGCGTTGTCGAGCATCCACAGCAGGTGGTCGAACAGCACGACCTCGCACCTCACGGCCACCGGCTCCTTGCTACCATCCCCGACCCCGCCGCCGCCGGCGTCGTCAATGAGCGCGGCGATCAGCGGGTGGCGGAGGTGCCTGGCGCTGATGACGTACCGCCGGCGCGAGCTGCCCACGAACACCACCGCCGACGCCCCCTCTGCAGCCGCCGCCTCGCTGTCCTCGCCGGCGGCGGCGTCCCTGGCCGACATGGAGCGGAGGTTGCTGTAGGAGCTGGAGGAGGACGCCCGCCTGCTCCCCGCCCGCGACAGGCTCTTGCACCTGCGCAGCACCACGCTCCTCAGCCTGTCCATGCACGCACGCACGCACGCACGCGCGCGCGGAAACCAGACTGGGAGGTGGATGATCTGATCCGCAGGCCGAGAGCGTGGTTAATTAGGTGCAGATGTGGTACGTAAGTACGTGTTGGGTCGTGTTGGTGGGGAGGGGTTAGAGGGGGAGGGTGGCACGTCGCGGGAGGCAAGTGAGGTAGCCCATCAGTGCTCTCACCGCACTTGCATGGGGGTTGGCCTAGTTCTTAATGGGAGTGCAGATGTAGGTAGGGCTTGACCTGACTGGGGCCGTCATCCATTGATGCGCTGCTGGGTGGATTAAGTTGTTGGTTAATTAGTACATCTTGTGTTTAGTGGTGATTAATTTGTTGGTTTTGATCTGACGGCTTAAACACACCCGTTAGATCTATTAGTCTAACAGAAGAAGAAGAAAAAAAGATGAAGGGATAACGATAAGTGAAGAGGTCCACGTACCAACGTACGTGAGCCTCGATCAGAACTAACGCGCCCTGATCGGGGGCGCCCAAAAACCAACTCAGGTTTTGGGTCCCCTGTCGCCAGCGCCATATTAAAAGGGATACGGGAGAGAGTTGGGCACCTGCGAGATCACAATTCACGTAAGGTTTACTCTCGTCCCGATATTCTCTCACCCCATCCGATCAGGGGGAGTGCTGCAGCGACGGGAAGACCTAAGCCAGCCGCTGCCGCTGCCCCTGGGCAGTGCCGGTGGCGCCCTGAAGGAATCAGGACGTCGAGGAGAACCTCTACTTCGACTACATCACCCCTGCATCAAGCCTGCACCAAGCAGGCAATCATGTCCACTGCCGTGACATGTAATGATCCCCTAAACCCTTCTCTGTTCATGCTTTTAGGTGATCTAGATGCAATCAGTTCCTGCTAATGGCATCCCGGAGATGCATAATTATTCCAACAATGGTATCAGTCGCCAATCTTGATTGCAATAGATCCCTTTATTGTTGATCAGTAGATCACTATCATGTTTAGATCAATGTCAGGTCTAGGGTTCATGATCTAGATTGAAAGTTTTAGCCCTTGGTTAGCCCAAATATGCATGCTACTGCCTTGTTGCCCTCTGTAGATCATCATGTTTTAAACTAATTTGCTACGGATCAGTACTGCCACCTATGTTCATCAATTTTAATTAATCTAAGTTAAGATCTTATGCTCACCTTCATGTTAAGTTGATTAAAATTGATCATGCTTAAGTACTGTTTCCATATGCATTAGCAAAATATTGTGCAGAGGGATACACCCAAGTCAACAGTAGCAACCCCTCATGTTTAAGAACCCTAGAATTTATCCCCAATTCGCAAGAACCCTAATTCTGCAATTAGGACTACTTTTCCCCCAAATCAAGTACTAATGCACACGAATTGGAGGAGAATGAGGAGAATCCTCACCAAATGCGTCGCGTAGCCGCCTTTTCCTTTCGGATCCCGCACAGCGCCCACCGCTGCGCGAGGGCGGAGACGCCGCGACGCCGTCGTGCCCTGGCCGACGCGCGGAATGCACCTGCGCCTTGCCGCCGCACTTACGAACGCGCGCGTGTACGGGCCGTCGCCCTGCACGTCGCCGTCGACCCCAACAGCCGCGGTGGCCGGCGCACCCCTCACCCACCGAACGAAGCGCCATCTGCGCGGACGCCGGGGCCACGCTCGACGGAGCAGCGCGCGGGATTCATCCTGCTGCACGCTCCTCCGGCGAGCGCAGCCGCCGCGCCGCCATGGCCGGCGCGCCTCGAGCCGCCGTCGAACGCCATCGCCGCTCCCTGTCGAGCGTGAAATGTGGGGGGTCAAGGGGGAAATGTGCTAGGGTTCTGGCCGGGCGGCTGTTTTGTTCCAGCCGCGATCGACGCGGACCGTCGATTCCCATCGGATGGCTGGCAGCAACGCTCGGCTCCGCGCGGGCCTGCGAGCACTTAATGGGCCATTTTCGGCCACAGGCTTCAGCCCAGGTTGCCCAGCGCGTTTTTTTTTCTCTTTATGGATTTCGCTGCTGGGTTTTTGGGCCACTGTATAACCGTGGGTATTTTGGGCCATCGCGTTTTTCTGTGTTTTCCAGTGCACTATAAGTTAATATCTTTTATGTTTTGCACTGTTTAAAACAGAAAATGCCTAAAAATATAATGAACACATTATTATTCTGGGTAAAATTGAACCAACGAGATATTTTGTTCAGAATTTATTATGTGTTTGCATGATGAATTTTTAGACATAAAAAATAATGATATTTTCTTTTATGTTGATGTTTAAATT
Organism: Triticum aestivum; assembly: GCF_018294505.1. Classification (NCBI taxonomy): domain Eukaryota; kingdom Viridiplantae; phylum Streptophyta; class Magnoliopsida; order Poales; family Poaceae; genus Triticum; species Triticum aestivum. The sequence continues at coordinate 47,816,784 of NC_057806.1, read as the reverse complement.
CAGAATGAAATGACTCTAATTTTAATTCGGACCAACGTTGTTTTATTATTATGAGTCATCCCCTATGATATTTTAATTCCATGTTTTTTCTCCCCAACGGTGTTTTGACATGGAGTTGAAATTAAATACTTGGCATGTTTGTTTATTTACCAACGTAAATTTATAATCATGCAAGTTTACTTATGAATTTTTATGATGATTTCAGCTTCCACTCCATTTCGGTCCGACACGATCGAACCACTTACGGGGAGTAACTTCCCTCGTTGGAAGTCCCAAGTCGAATTATGTTTGGGTTGTAATGAATTTGACTATGCCTTGAGGGAAGAAAAACCTGTGGCACCTGTGGCGGGTGTCACAGGGTATGCAGAACTCAAGAAGGAGTATGATGTTAAGATGGAAAAGTGGAATAAGTCCAACCATATTGCGCTTCTCATCATGAAAGCGACAATATCGCCGGACATTTTTTAAGCACTCCCTAAGAAAGATACTGCTAAAGATTTCCTCACTGAAATGGAGGAGCAATTTAAAGGCTCCGACAAAGTGTATGCTCATGAGCTTTTTGCTAAACTTCTTCAGAAATACACTATTGACGGAAATGTTAGGCAGCACATATTGAGGGTGGTAAATGCTTTCACCAAGCTTAAGGCTTTGGAGTGTTCTTTAAGTGAAGCCCTTCTTGTCATAATTATTCTTGAGTCTCTTCCTGAAGAGTTTGAACAATTTAAGGTCAACTATAACTCTCTAAAGGAAAAATGGCCACTCTCTGAGATGACCGCAAGGATCGTCCAGGAGGAAGAAAGGATCATGAGGCAGAAAAAAGACCATGTCTTTCATGTTGGCTCTAACAAGAGAAAGCATGACGGACAAGGTTTCCCTAAGCCTCAGAAAAGGCAAGTCAAGAAAGAAGGCACTAAGCCATTCAACCCTAAGGCATTCAAGGGTAAAGAAGCCGGTGGTTCTTCTTCTGCTCCTAGCAGCTCCACTGCTGGAGAAAATGCTTGTAACTTCTGCAAAGAAGAGGGACACTATCAAAGGGACTGCCCAGGCTTTCTAAAATGGATGAACAAAAGAGGTATTGATGAAATTACTTTTGTAGATGAATCACTTTATGTTGATTTTTCAATAAAGTCATGGTGGATTGATTCAGGGGCAACCACTCACGTTGCTAACTCTATGCAGGGATTCGATGCGATCCAAACCATAAGAGGAGGAACAAGAAAGCTTAAGGTTGCGAACGGAGTTGAGGCCGATGTTGAAGTTGTGGGATCTCTCACGTTGGAGCTACACACTGGCCACACTCTTAGATTGAATAATGTTATTTATGTGCCTACCTTAAGTAGGAATTTGATTTCAGTTTCTCGTTTAGATGATGATATGTATGAGTGCCATTTTGGCAAGAAACAATTTGCTTTGATCAAATGTAATAAGAATGTAGGCATCGGTGTTAGACGAGGCCAACTATACATGTTATCTCTTCATAATGATTCAGTTATGCATGTGAGTGATGAAATTAATGTTGAGAAGAAATGGAAAGGAGTAAGTAATTCTTCGAAATTGTGGCATTGTCGTTTGGGCCACATTTCGAGGGGGAGAATGGAACACTTAGTTAAAAATGAAATACTCCTCCCATTAGACTTCTCAGATGCAGACAAATGTGTCGACTGCATTAAAGGAAAATTTGCAAAAACAATTAAGAAAGGAGCAGTTAGAGCCACAAGGGTTTTAGAATTAATTCACACCGACATATGTGGACCCCTTAATATTAAGTCTGTAGATGGTTTTGATTCGTTCATTACATTCACAGATGACTTTTCCCGCTATGGGTATATTTATCCCATACGTGACCGATCGGAAGCTTTGGAGAAATTCAAAGTCTATAAAGCGGAGGTTGAAAATCAACTGAACAAAAAAATCAAAGTTGTACGGTCTGATCGCGGGGGAGAGTATTATGGTAGGCATGCTCCTTATGGGCAGATTCCTGGACCTTTTGCCAAGTTCTTATCTGAAAATGGAATCATTGCTCAATACTCAATGCCTGGTGAACCACAACAAAATGGTGTGGCCGAGCGTCGCAACCGCACCCTTATGGATATGGTGCGAAGCATGCTTAGTCACTCGAGTTTACCAGTAAGCCTTTGGATAGAGGCATTAAAGACAGCTGCACACATACTAAATCTTGCTCCAACTAAGTCAGCACCTAACACACCTTACGAGATGTGGGCAGGAAAGAAACCGAGCTTGAATTACTTACGGGTGTGGGGTTGCCCTGCTGAAGCTAAAGTTTTCAATCCACAACTTAAGAAATTGGATCCAAAAACAGTTAGCTGTTTCTTCGTAGGATACCCTCATAGGGGAAAGGGATATCGTTTTTATTGTCCAAATCACACCACCAAGTTTGTGGAGACTAGACAAGCGGTATTTTTTGAGGATAATGAGATCACAAATTTAAGGGAGATCGATCTTGAGGAGAAGCGGGTTTGTGTACCATCCCCGACTATCCAAGAGATTGTTTTTCCAATACGAAGAAATGTGACATCTGATGATCCTGAATCTCACGGTTCAGTCTCTCAGTCGAATGGTGATCCAGAAACTAATAATGAGAATCCAAACACAAATGAGGATCTCCGAGAAAATAATGAAAATGATGATGTTCCACCACCACCTCCGCCCATGGGTAGACCACGGCGTGAGAGGAAGAAAGCCATATCAGATGATTATATCACCTTTTTGATGGAGGACATGAATGATATGGGAAAGGTGGAGGATCCAACCTCATATAAGGAAGCCATTAAAAGCGAAAATTTGTCCAAATGGTTGATTGCCATGGAAGACGAGTTGAAATCTATGGGCTCAAACGATGTATGGGACTTAGTAGAAGTTCCCGATGGAGCTAAGGAAGTAGGCTGCAAGTGGGTCTACAAAACCAAGTATGATTCCAAAGGGAATGTCGAACGGTTCAAGGCAAGGCTAGTGGCAAAAGGGTATACACAGAGAGAAGGCATTGATTATAAACAAACTTTCTCTCCTGTGTCAACCAAGGATTCTTTCAGAATCATAATGGCATTAGTAGCTCATTACGACCTGGAACTACACCAAATGGATGTTAAAACGGCATTTCTAAATGATGACTTAAAAGAAGATGTCTACATGGCTCAGCCAGAAGGCTTTGTTGTGGAAGGAAAGGAACATTTAGCATGTCGTCTAAAGAAATCAATTTATGGCTTGAAGCAAGCTTCAAGAGAGTGGTACCTCAAGTTTGATAAAATTATCAAAACTTTTGGTTTCACCGAAAATGTTGTGGACAACTGCATATACGTTAAGTTTAAAGGCAGTAGGTTCACATTTTTAGTCCTATACGTTGATGACATATTGTTGGCATGTAGCGATAAGGATATGCTGCACGAGACCAAGAATTTTCTGTCATCCAGTTTTGATATGAAAGATCTTGGTGAAGCCTCGTATGTCCTCGGCATCGAGATTCATCGAGATAGGTCCAGAGGAACGTTAGGACTATCTCAAAAGGCATACTTTGAGAGAGTACTGAAAAAATTCAATATGCATAAGTGCTCACCCTCACCTGCTCCTATAGTTAAGGGTGATAAGTTTGGGACATTTCAATGTCCGAGGAACCAATGTGAAACTGATCAGATGAAGTCGGTTCCTTATGCTTCAGCTGTTGGAAGCATCATGTATGCTCAAGTGTGTACACGTCCAGACTTATGTTTTGTAACCGGGGTGCTTGGCAGATACCAATCAAATCCAGGACCGGACCACTGGAAGGCCGCAAAGAAAGTCTTGCGTTATATGCAAGGAACTAAGGACTTCATGCTTACATATAAAAGAACTGATAACCTAGAAATTATTGGTTATTCAGACTCTGATTTTGCCGGGTGTGTGGATAGTATGAGATCCACGTCAGGTTATATATTCACACTCGCGGGAGGAGCTATATCGTGGAAAAGCTCCAAACAAACGTTAACTGCTGGATCTACGATGCAAGCAGAATTTGTAGCATGTTATGAGGCCACCGGGCAGGCTGTATGGCTAAAGAATTTTATACCCGGACTTAAAGTGGTTGACAGCATATCTAAACCAATTTTATTATACTGCGATAATGAACCCGCAGTTTTCTATACGAGTAACAACAGGTCAAGTGATGCTGCCAGACACATTGACATAAAGTATCGTGTTGTGAAAGATAGAATCCAGGATCAAACAGTTGATGTTAAACACATAAGAACGAAGCATATGCTTGCGGATCCGCTAACAAAAGGCTTACCACCTAGTATTTTTCGTGAGCATGTTGCCGGCATGGGACTACTGGAAGCCTTATGATTCTGGAATAAGAGGACCATTAAAATGAACCACTCCCCAATTAGCAAAATGTTTTTCCATTTCGAAATAGGCGGGTGTGCTATAAGTGTTGAGGTTCCATGGCGTTTCGAGTTGTAGTGACACCTCACTTTGGTACATCATTCCTATGTAGAATGGGCGAATGAAGTTAAGCCTAATGATCAAGGGGGAGAATGTTGGTTTTGATCTGACGGCTTAAACAGACCCGTTAGATCTATTAGTCTAACAGAAGAAGAAGAAAAAAGATGAAGGGATAACGATAAGTGAAGGGGTCCACGTACCAACGTACGTGAGCCTCGATCAGAACTAATGCGCCCTAATCGGGGGCGCCCAACCCCCAAAAACCAACTCAGGTTTTGGGTCCCCTGTCGCTAGCGCCATATTAAAAGGGATACGGGAGAGAGTTGGGCACCTGCGAGATCACAATTCACGTAAGGTTTACTCTCCTCCCGATATTCTCTCACCCCATCCGATCAGGGGGAGTGCTGCAGCGACGGGAAGACCTAAGCCAGCCGCCGCCGCTGCCCCTGGGCAGTGCCGGTGGCGCCCTGAAGGAATCAGGACGTCGAGGAGAACCTCTACTTCGACTACATCACCCCTGCATCAAGCCTGCACCAAGCAGGCAATCATGTCCACTGCCGTGACATGTAATGATCCCCTAAACCCTTCTCTGTTCATGCTTTTAGGTGATCTAGATGCAATCAGTTCCTGCTAATGGCATCCCGGAGATGCATAATTATTCCAACATAATTAAGGCTAAGCGTGGTTGCTAAGATAACCAAAGAGAGCGCAGACGATGATCATGTAATAGCAGTGCGCTCTGTTCCAAGCAACAGGATTTTAGGTACACAAGCCACTTGCTCAAGGACATAACCATGCCTAACAGTATACATCGACATGAAAATAATGGGCATATATAGACAGAAGAACAATTTATAGCTATAATAGAAGGCAAAAGTGAGCATTCTTTTACAGGGTATCCTTGATGGTACAAGTTGCTCGTTCCTCGATGAACTTCTTTACGTTGTCGCAAATCTTACGACAGGAACGCGGAAATGCAGATTTCTGCGCCAAAAAAAACCAGGCAGCATACCATGACATGTTCCAACGAATGCAACGAACCTCGTCCCTGCACAGGATCCATCCATGAATTTACAGCAGATAGCCTGGCTCTCTGTGTCAACCAAACCTGCTCAGGACTATGGATTCGTCAGGAAACAAATGAGGTAACAATGTACAGGATGACCTGGAGCTCCAACATACACAATGACTTGACTTCAAACAGCTGCACGAGAGCAAAATCCACGGTCTTATAGATACTCTAAGATTTGCCCTTTAAAACAGCCACTTGAGCAGGCTGCCATCTGTCCATATGCAAAGGACCCAGATTCTGTGGGTGATTTTCTGCTTTCATTTATGGGAGACGGGTAGCAGAAAACACACACCTGTTATCTGTGTTGTGCTTGGGAATCTTCGGAGGAGATACTGGAATGAGGCGAGGGGCTCTCAGGCAACTCTAGCTGAGGCGGCAATGGGCCCAAAAGACTGCCTTCAGGCTGATCGTCACTTTCAGCACACTCTGTACAGATGTCAGTGGATGAATCATTAATATTATGAGTTTATGACATTGTTTGAACCCAATACCTTAAGAGAGCAAGGACTCTGAAAAAATTACCAAATAATGATTTGATGGTTGGTCGTTTTGGTTTGTTGTTCTTCTTCTTTAATTCAGCTGCAAAGCCAAACAAGAAAATCACGAATAATGCATTGTGCAAAAAAATATGCCCAAGCCACTTTTTGCGAAGAACACAACGAGAAACAAGTGAGCAGGAAAGGAAATATATCCAACCTATTCCTGGAAGTTCAGGATCATTCACTATTTCGAAGTTCTTGTAAGTATAACCGACAAAATTCATGTCCTTGGAGGAAAGCATCTGCACAAACGAACATTGGCTCAGGACCTAGATCATGTAGTGAAAGGAAAGGAATGCTAGAGAATAAAATATCAGGGATCAAAATTCAATTCTAAGTGCAGTAACATTTCGCTGAAAACCATGCACTAAAAATGCTCTGGAGGTCTTTTGACAACGCAGAACACCAAAAGGATATTGTATTCAATTGATCTTTGTAGTAAGTACCTTTCTCCAAGGACCTGCCTTTGATGAAGTTTGCATGGTAGGCGCAGCCTGGAAGAACACCAGATGCAAAACCGTCAGTACACATTGAATAGAACAGATGACAAGAACCAAGATAATATTTGCACCAGCCAATGTACCATTTCCGGCCATCTCACAGTATATTTTTCATAATATAAGCTAAACAGGAAGCATAGCATGTTTCCCTGCAAATACATAGAACTGATTCTTTTGACCTATTCCTGAAAAGACCCCAGTATGATTAACACCTACAGGTTCAGTCAGATGCCACAAGCTCAGTTCCCTTGTATCAAATAATGCAGTAATACAGGCCCATAGTTCTGCTAATGAGATGGCTCATGTGTTCATGAAAACCAATTGTAATTACTATAATTCTGTTGTTTGTTGGAGTGATGTTGATTTATAGGTCCGGCAGTTCACTCCAGAAAAAAAATTAAAAAAAAAAGGATATCAAAGAATATTCATGCATCTACACCATTAAAAGTTTTCATGTAAAAAACTATCTTTTTGCATTTTGAGATTGCGCACTAGTCTGCATACCATACCGTTTCCAAGCAAATTGAAGTCAACTACCGAGACAATCCAAATGCGCACCATAAATTATAAAGTAAATCCTCTATCTGCCCTGCTCTATGCTGCCCCCACCGGATGGCACGTCCTACTTTGGGCTAAAGCCGGACAGCATCGGCTCTCTTCTACCATTGTCGCCTCCTCCCTTCCTCCCAAAATTCAGCTGTTGTTCAGCCCAACACATCCTTGATCAAGACCAGCTAATGGCGACTCTCACCTACTGTCACATCTTCCCTCCTGACTGCCACCACTCTGTCTTGACAAGCCTCCTTCACAACCAACAGCAGGCCAGCATCAGCATAACCTGTTGGTCTGTTCAGTAGCAAGTTGCAATTTACAACTAGAAGCTCCAACTTATGGTATTTATTGCCCAGATAAGTAGATCTCAGTTTCTCATGCTAATAGCCTTTTTTATGATATTCTTATTTATGGGAAACATGGCTTATAGGTATCTCGGTACCTTGTCGTATATCAGGTTAACTACTTGAGAACTAGAGACTAGCCTAAGTAGCTTGAAACTCACCTCCTCAAAATTCTCGAAGTTTTGTGTGTCCAACTCATCAATAACTTCAGGTATGAAAGCTGCTTCCATTTGATATAGCTTTTCCCATTCAACACTTCTAAACCATGGATGAGCCTGTAGGAAGGATCATGAATGATTATAAATTCAAAACTAAAGTGAAAACAATTAATTTGAACAATTTTTACCTTTATCTCATGTGCTCCTTTCATCCCAAGTCTCTGATCCACATTACATAATAGCTTATTAATTAGATCTTTAGCTTCTGGAGAAAGTCTGGCCTCTTCAGGAAATTTAAGATGGCTTCTCCAATTTACTATCTGCATGATTGGGCCCACTCAATGGTAACAAGAATTCACATAGAAAAGCACAATTCTTATGAAAGCGTATGGCACCATAATTGATGTAAAAACAGCATTCAAATTTACCTTCCTACATGTTGACATTGGGTCTTCAGAATAAAATGGTGGGTAACCCACAAGCATCTCATACATAATGGCCCCAAGTGACCACCTATAAAATGTAAATGTGAGAAACAAAACATCATAATTTAGTCATGCATTGCATAAGAAGGACAAAACTAACCAGTCACATTCCATTCCATATCCTTTCTTCAATAGGACTTCCGGGGCAATGTAATCAGGTGTACCAACAGTTGAATAAGCCTGAAATTCCAGTAAACAGCATATATAAATGAATGTAGAGCCAAGGCAGTGATATCATGTACTCCCTCCGTAAAGAAATATAAGAGCATTTAGAATACTATTTTAGTGATCTAAAAGCTCTTATGTTTCTTTACAGAGGGAGTAAAATATTACAGAGCCAGAGCAATGGTAGTACACACAGCTAAGACACAGCTGCTATTGGGTGTCAAACAAATGGCGGCTATGTTATCTGCTTAGAAACTTTATTTAAACATCCTATCATTTAAATGGATTTCATATGCTAATACAACATATTGGAGAAATTCATTTCCATGTTAGGCTGTATAAATTTTCACCATGTAATGCCGCAGGTTAAATGACAAATGCATTAAAATCTTAGAATGGTTTTTCATCACTCATGCAGTATGTTTCACGTTGAGAACGCCTGGATGTTCTTGACTTCTTATAGCCACATTGAATGGGATGCTTCTGTCCATGCTTGCCTCTTTATGACTTACAACTATTCCGCTAGAAATGTACGTGTGCAAATTGTTGGACCTAGAACTCCCTACTAGGGAATGCATAAGAATTAAGCAGCACATCGCTAGATGACAGGAACCAATCTATTAGTCTACTAGACAGTAGTCTTAGTCAATGTTTGAGTTGCAGTAACCACCACAATGTTATAAGTGGAATGTTTCTCCTTTTATAAGCAAGTATATAACTTACCAACATCCGGCGATTCTTCTGCCAATGCAATAGTTGTTCCTGCTGTGTTCGCCTGGGAACAGCAGTGCTACTTAATAGCTTATCACCATCTGCTGATGTATTGGTGATATTCCCCGCTGCATTGTCAAGTTCAGTGAGATTTGGAAAGCTGCTACTATCTAGAGGCTTGCATAGGCCGAAATCTGAAAGCTTCAGATGGCCAGTTCGATCTAACAATAAATTGTCAGGCTTGATATCCCTGAAAAGATGTAACAAAGAGTTAGCTGCATGTTGCAATTACTATACACTTAATGGTGTTAATCTATTACCTATGAATATAGTTATGCTTGTGAATGGATTCAATTGCTAGTATTGTCTCTGCAACATAAAATGAAGACTCGTCCTCTGTAAGTGTATCCTTTCGCATGAGCAGAGTCATCATGTCACCACCAGGAAGGTACTCCATAACGAGGTATAGAAACTCATCATCTTGGAATGAGCAGTAGAGCTTAACTATATAAGCACTATCAACTTCTGCAAGGAGGTTCCTTTCAGCTCTCACATGCTCAACCTAGAAAGAACACATTAGAAAATAGAACATTTTGCCACACACCCTGATTTAATACTCAAGTAAGCAAACGAAGTACCTGGCCTCTTCGTAACATTTCAGACTTCTTGAGCTTTTTCATTGCATATACATTGGATGTAGCTTTTTCTCTACAAAGTCTCACCTGCAGAATATATCAGTATAAAGCAGAGGTAAGCAGTAGCAAAATACGATGAATAAAGATCCCTCGAGAAAAGAAAAAGAGCCTTTATCACCTCCCCAAAAGCACCTCTCCCAATAATGGTCAGCAATTCAAAATCATCAACGCCCATTTTGTGCCTCCTTAGGCGCATGTATTCTGTCTCCTTTTTTTCTAAATCCTTCAGGATATTGTTTTGCTCCTCTTCAGATACATCAGCATCAGCAAGCTTCTTCTCCAGCATCCAACGCCTACAACATAACTATATATTAAGATGCAGTGATGAATGGCACCAAACAAGAAGTCCAGAACAGACATTCAATGACATGCAAACCATGCTTAGACACAACCAACATAAAGCGGTTTCACCAGCAGGTCACAAGGGAATAAATGCAGACAAGCACAAACTATGGCTATAAGGACCCCGTGAACAGCCTCTGTACTCTTTACGCTAGAGATATTTTCTTGCATGCCATCTTCCTTTAGCAACTTCGAGCATAGTTCTCAAAATTTACAGCATCATAATGCATTGCTTTTATCAAGTACAATAGCTCGTATAGGCATTGTGGGAATGAACAATTTAAGGCATATATACAGCAACAATTTATATTGAATGCTCCCTGTTCAATTAATACATGCAATTATTATAGAACATGTGTGTAAACTTTGTTGTAGAACATACCAACAACAATTAGGTCAATCAGCATATCGGATTTTGGTCCAAAACAGAAGGTGATAAACCATTTACCAGCTTCCATCCTATTTTGGTCTAAATGACACACCTACCTTACCTACTTCAACCCTATTTTTACTGCACAGCACTACAGATATGCACACCAACTTCTGCGTTGCTATGCAGTGCAGCTTTATCTTGTCTTATCCCAAAATTATAATAATTTTCCCTCCACAATCCTGGCAATATTATGCTGACATCAAAAACTCACATATATCAAGTTTGGTAACACTAACACTAACTAAATGCACAGCCATAGAATTGCAGGAATCCACCTCCCCGTCCAAAATTAGGAGGCAGCTGTCACATGTCATTCAACACATCCAAAATTAGACATCTGCATCCTAAGCACCAGGTGCATACTAGTACGGCGATGACAGGACCACACACAAAAGTCAACAGTAACTACTACTCTGCAAGTTGTGAGGTCAGCATGTCACACCCAGTTGTGGATCAGAGGGGTTGAACTAGGAATTAGGGCTCCAAGATGGATCGCAAGAGGAAAACTGTATGCCTGGAGGAATATTCATCTCTACATGATATATGTTGTATGTGTTTGTTGAGAGAGATCTCACATTCAGGAATGATTCATTAAAGCCACGTGCTTGGTATCTTATAGACAGCTATGAAAACGGAATAAAGCTACAACACGACAATAGGAAAATACACAGCGCATTAGGTAAAAGGGAGGGAGCGAGCCGTTGAATCCTTCTCGCCATCATCCATCATAGCCGTCCATTGGCTGAACTTCATCTTGTTAACTGAAGAAACAGAGACTACAGGTGCCATAGACCTGACACGGCAGCACAATTCCACTATGACGCAGCCAGCTTGGAAGAGACTAGGGCACAGATCACGACAAACAAATCGAGGGCGCAACTACTCAACCAAATCGAGGGCGGTTACGAATTAATACCTCCGCACCAGAACACCCACAGTTCAAGCCCAACTCACACAAACTGCCAATTCAACACCAGAATCCTGGCCCTCTTCAGCAGGCGATCCACCAGACCACGTGATCCGCAGGCACAGGTATATATACAGCAATATTTATTCTGAATGTTTCCTGGTCCAATTAAGTTTAGTAAATGGACATCGATTTACGGCGCTTATCACTTATGGTAACCTCATTATTATAGAGCACTTATGTAAACTCTGTTGTAGAGCGCACAAGCAACAATTAGGTCAATCGGCACATTAAAGTTTGGTCCAAAAAAGGAAGTGCTTCACCATTACCAGTTTCCACCCTATTTTGCTCCAAGTGACGCACCACTTTACTCCACAGAACTACAGCCATGCATATCAACTTCTGCAATGCCATGCAGTGCGGCGTTATCTTTAGTTATCCCAAATTTTCAATCATTTTCCCACCAGAATCCTGGCAAAGTAATGCTACCATCAAGGGAGCATATATAAACTAAATGCACAGGCATAGAATTGCAAGAGCACAACTATCGTCCAAAATTAGGCGGAGGCGGTCACATGCCATGCAGCACATCCAAAATTAGACATCTGCATCATAAGCGCCAGGCGCATAACACTAGTACGGCAACACCAGTACAGCATTCAATAGTCAACAGCAACGGCTAGTCTGCGAGTTGCGAAGTCGGTTGCACAATGCTACCATGACAGCAGCCAGCTTAGAAGAGCCTTGGACACAGATCACGACAAACAAACGGAGCGCGCAACGAATCGACTAAACAGGGCGCCAGTTTGTGGCTACTGATCTGATACCTCTGCACCAGGACACCCACCAGATCCCAACCCAACTCATTGTGAAGTCAGCATAATTCCACCACGATGCAGCCAGCTTAAAAGAGAGACACTGATGACCCGTGCCCAAACAGGACGCCAGCTCGAGGCTACTGCCTACTGATCTGATACCTCCCCACCAGGACACCCAGGGATCAAGCCCAGCTCACACACATTGCCAATTCCACGCCGAAATCCTAGCCCGCTTGAGCAGGCGATCCACCAGACCAGACCGCGTGATCCGCGGGAGCAGGGAGAGCACCGAGCGAAGGCAGCGAGCGACTGACCTCTCCTTGCGCTCCTGGAGCGACCTCATCTGCGCCTTGTAGTGGTTCTCGATGCACTGCTTGGCGGCCTCCACCTTCTGCTTGGTGGCGCTGGACAGCACCGGCTCGTCCTCGTCGTCCCCGGCCATCCCGGCGCCGAGTGGCGACGCGCCCGGCCTGGCCTTGTCCTTCTGCAGCTTCTGCAGCCAGCTCCGGGCGGAGTCCATCGGCGGCGCGGGGGGCAGCAAGCGGCGGGCCGGATCGGGGGGATCAGGGTGGCGCCACTAGGCCCGCCATTGTGGGCGCCGATTCGCGTCCGTGGCCGCGCGGGATCTCCGGATCTGGTAGGGTGGTGGTGGGGGTGGTGGGGGGCTAGGGTTGGGTTTGGACCTGCGCGCGCGGCGGGGGCGGGCGCGGGCAGGAGCACGAGCTCCGCGCCGATTCGAATCGGATAGGAAATTTGTCAAGTGGGCGCGCGGTGGAGTTGTTCTATTCCGCTTCGATTCGGTGGGGCTGGGGCGCGGCGGGGAGGGGAGAGGCGGCGCGGGCACCACCGGCATTCGGCGCACCCCCGCCGCCGATTCGTTGCGGTTTGTTTTACTGTTTCGTTCGAAGTCGAAGCAGGGCCTGGAGCAAGGAGGGTGGGGGAGGTGGCGGAGTTGAAGTGGGAGAGCGCGCGTTTGTTTGCTTTTCCTACCAAGACCCTGGCATTATGACATAATATCGGGGTTATTTTAACAATGTGATAATTTCTTACTGTAATTTATACTACTCCCACAACACTTGTGTTCTCGTTCTCCCGTTGCAACTATGTGTCGATGTTATGTAGAAACCTATATTCATGCCTCGACTTCCATGGGCTCTCCTAACCTTTTTTATACGAGATATGGTAACAACTACACCATATATACTTGACTAAAACAATTTTCATGTATTTACCTCTAGTGACGCTTCATGTTGGGTGTAGTGTTTATATTTGGCGATGACCATGAATTTGACCCTAAAAGCACCCTAAGAGAAAATACGATAAGAGAAGTATAGCCGGTTACGTGGCATTGTTGTGGATGTCACATTTGTTTTCTTTACCTATAAATCTGACAGGTTGACTTTATTTAAAAGGTGCAGTAGTAGTATGTGTTATTTGCATATTTGCTCCCTAAAACCATAATCAACGTGCTTATATTTTCATTGTGTCCTAGAAAATGAGAACCCGCACCTATTAATTTGCTTTAACCATTTAAAAAAAATCATAGCTGCCCCGCACCAAGTGTATCATCATGTAGTAGGTTTTCTGGTGTTTTCTACTTCACACATTATACTACCTATTTTCCTTGCCATCCTTCTGCTCTTCGAGCCTTCTTTTTGGTGATAGTGATCAACAATGAGAGTTGACATTATAGTTAGAGCAAAGGAGGCAGGCATACAATTTGTGAAATCATGTAGATTTTGAATTGGCGTAATGTTTTTTTTCTAAAATGGACAATTTAGCAGGAGCCCTCGACATGTAATGCCCGGATCATCATCCCACAAACAATGTAAGAACATTCATGATTTCTTCTCCTTCAATGTAGTTGCTTGCATTCACTAGATCACGTGTTTAGTTTATTATTACCCTTTTACGTCTGGCATGAATGTCTTTTTTATATCATTTTAATGGCCAAGTCTTTTAAAAGTGGCCCAATGAAGCTTATGGCCCCCTTTTATCGTTGCAACTAGGCGTTGGTCTTATGTAGGAGTGTAATATTTACACCTCACCCTCCATATGTTCTTGTTATAACTATGCATTTTGTCGGGGAACGTAGTAATTTCAAAAAATTACCTACGCACACGCAAGATCATGGTGATGCATAGCAACGAGAGGTGAGAGTGTTGTCTACGTACCCTCGTAGACCGGCAACGGAAGTATTGACACAACATAGAGGAAGTAGTTGTACGTCTTCCCGATCCGACCGATCCAAGTACCGAACGTACGGCACCTCCGAGTTCTGCACACGTTCAACTCGGTGACGTCCCTCGAGTTCCGATCCAGCAAAACGTTGAGGGAGAGTTTTGTCAGCACGACGGCGTGATGACGGTGATGATGTTCTACCGACGCAGGGCTTCGCCTAAGCACTGCTACGATATGACCGAGGTGGAATATGGTGGAAGGGGGCACCACACACGGCTAAGGAACGATCACGAGGATCAACTTGTGTGTCATGGGGTGCCCCTTGCCTCAGTATATAAAGGAGGGGGAGGTGCGGCCGGCCCTATGGGTGCGCCTGGAGGAGTCCTACTCCAACCGGGAGTAGGACTCCCCCCTCTTGCCTTGTTGGAAAAGGAAGGAGGAAGGGAGAAAGAGGAAAGGGGGGCGCCGCCCCCCCCCCCTTCCTTGTCCTATTCGGACTAGGGGGGAGGGGGCGCGCGGCCTGCCCTGGCCGGCCCTCCTCTTCTCCCTTATGGCCCATGTAGGCCCAATAACCCCCGGGGGGTTTCGGTAACCCCCCGGTACTCCGGTAAAATCCTGATTTCACCCGGAACGTTTCCGATATTCAAATATAGGCTTCCAATATATCAATCTTTATGTCTCGACCATTTCGAGACTCCTCGTCATGTCCGTGATCACATCCGGGACTCCGAATAACCTTCGGTACATCAAAACACAAAAACCCTAATTACGATCGTCACCGAACTTTAAGCGTGCGGACCCTACGGGTTCGAGAACTATGTAGACATGACCGAGACACGTCTCCGGTCAATAACCAATAGCGGAACCTGGATGCTCATATTGGCTCCTACATATTCTATGAAGATCTTTATCGGTCAGACCGCATAACAACATACGTTGTTCCCTTTGTCATCGGTATGTTACTTGCCCGAGATTCGATCGTCGGTATCTTAATACCTAGTTCAATCTTGTTACCGGCAAGTCTCTTTACTCGTTTCGTAATACATCATCCTGCAACTAACTTATTAGTTGCAGTGCTTGCAAGGCTTGAGTGATGTGCATTACCGAGATGGCCCAGAGATACCTCTCCGACAATCGGAGTGACAAATCCTAATCTCGAAATACGCCAACCCAACAAGTACCTTCGGAGACACCTGTAGAGCATCTTTATAATCACCCAGTTACATTGTGACGTTTGGTAGCACACAAAGTGTTCCTCCGGTAAACTGGAGTTGCATAATCTCATAGTCATAGGAACATGTATAAGTTATGAAGAAAGCAATTAGGGATGGCAATGGGTACCCATTACCCACGTACCCTGCGGGTAAAAACCCTATTAGGGTAAGGGTATGGGACAAAAAATTATCCATGGGTATATGAATAGGGAAATGTTAAACCCATCGGGTAGAGTGGGTACGAGTATGGGATCATGTAACCCATATCCACATACCCATGTACCCATATAAAATCTATATGAACTCAAAATTATCTCTACACTTTATCATGAATTTGTGAACTCAAAATATATGACTGTGTGATAATGTTTTGATGTGTTGTTGTTTATGAGAAAGTGATGTTGTTTTTTAAATATGATGTTGTTTATGATGTGTTGTTGTTTAAAAGTGTGTTGTTGTTGTTGTTATAATCTATTGTTGTTTATAAATTATAATTATATGTTGTTTTTATGACTATGAGTAGTTCAAACTAATGCTTTGCAAACATGGGTAATTCTACCCATGGGTACCCATGTACCCTATCAGTAACGGGTATGGGAAAAAATTATACCCATGATGGGTATGGGTAAGTGTGATGGGTAAGCTCAGAGAGGATGGGTAAGGGTATGGGGTGGCTCCACCCGTACCCAAACCCTGCGGGTGCCATCCCTAAAAGCAATAGCAACAAACTAAACGATCAAGTGCTAAGCTAACGGAATGGTTAACTCAATCACATCATTCTCCTAATGATGTGATCCCGTTAATCAAATGACAACTCATATCTATGGTTAGGAAACATAACCATCTTTGATTAACGAGCTAGTCAAGTAGAGGCATACTAGTGACTCTCTGTTTTTTGTCTATGTATTCACACATGTATTATGTTTCCGGTTAATACAATTCTAGCATGAATAATAAACATTTATCATGATATAAGGAAATAAATAATAACTTTATTATTGCCTCTAGGGCATATTTCCTTCAGTCTCCCACTTGCACTAGAGTCAATAATCTAAATTACACAGTAATGATTCTAACACCCATGGAGCCTTGGTGCTGATCATGTTTTGCTCGTGGAAGAGGCTTAGTCAGCGGGTCTGCAACATTCAGATCCGTATGTATCTTGCAAATTTCTATGTTTCCCACTTGGACTAAATCCTGAATGGAATTGAAGCGTCTCTTGATGTGTTTGGTTTTTTTGTGAAATCTGGATTCCTTCGCCAAGGCAATTGCACCAGTATTGTCACAAAAGATTTTCATTGGACCCGATGCACTAGGTATGACACCTAGATCGGATATGAACTCCTTCATCCAGACTCCTTCATTTGCTGCCTTCGAAGCAGCTATGTACTCCGCTTCATATGTAGATCCCGCCACGATGCTTTGTTTAGAACTACACCAACTGACAGCTCCACCATTCAGTAAAAACACGTATCCGGTTTGCGATTTAGAATCGTCCGGATCAGTGTCAAAGCTTGCATCAACGTAACCATTTACGATGAGCTCTTTGTCACCTCCATATACGAGAAACATATTCTTAATCCTTTTCAGGTATTTCAGGATGTTCTTGACCGCTATCCAGTGATCCACTCCTGGATTACTTTGGTACCTCCCTGCTAGACTTATAGCAAGGCACACATCAGGTCTGGTACACAATATTGTATACATGATAGAGCCTATGGTTTAAGCATAGGGAACATCTTTCATTTTCTCTCTATCTTCTGCGGTGGTCGGACATTGAGTCTTACTCAACTTCACACCTTGTAACACAGACAAGAACCCTTTCTTTGCTTGATCTATTTTGAACTTCTTCAAAACCTTGTCAAGGTATGTGCTTTGTGAAAGTCCAGTTAAGTGTCTTGATCTATCTCTATAGATCTTAATGCCTAATATGTAAGCAGCTTCACCGAGGTCTTTCATTGAAAAACTCTTATTCAAGTATCCCTTTATGCTATCCAGAAATTCTATATCATTTCCAATCAATAATATGTCATCCACATATAATATCAGAAATGCTACAGAGCTCACACTCACTTTCTTGTAAATACAGGCTTCTCCAAAAGTCTGTACAAAACCAAATGCTTTGATCACACTATCAAAGCGTTTATTCCAACTCCGAGAGGCTTGCACCAGTCCATAAATGGATCGCTGGAGCTTGCACACTTTGTTAGCTCCCTTTGGATCGACAAAACCTTCTGGTTGCATCATATACAACTCTTCTTCCAGAAATCCATTCAGGAATGCAGTTTTGACATCCATTTGCCAAATTTCATAATCATAAAATGCGGCAATTGCTAACATGATTCGGACAGACTTAAGCATCGCACGGGTGAGAAGGTCTCATCGTAGTCAATCCCTTGAACTTGTCGAAAACCTTTTGCAACAAGTCGAGCTTTGTAGACAGTAACATTACCGTCAGCGTCAGTCTTCTTCTTGAAGATCCATTTATTCTCAATTGCTTGTCGATCAACGGGCAAGTCAACCAAAGTCCACACTTTGTTCTCATACATGGATCCCATCTCAGATTTCATGGCTTCTAGCCATTTTGCGGAATCTGGGCTCACCATCGCTTCTTCATAGTTCATAGGTTCATCATGATCTAGTAGCATGACTTCCAGAACAGGATTATCGTACCACTCTGGTGCGGATCTTACTCTGGTTGATCTACGAGGTTCGGTAGTAACTTGATCTGAAGTTTCATGATCATTATCATTAGCTTCATCACTAATTGGTGTAGGTGTCACAGAAACCGGTTTCTGTGATGTACTACTTTCCAATAAGGGAGCAGGTACAGTTACCTCATCAAGTTCTACTTTTCTCCCACTCACTTCTTTCGAGAGAAACTCCTTCTCTAGAAAAACTCTGAATTTAGCAACAAAAGTTTTTCCTTCGGATCTGTGATAGAAGGTGTACCCAACAGTCTCCTTTGGTTATCCTATGAAGACACATTTCTCCGATTTGGGTTTGAGCTTATCAGGTTGAAGCTTTTTCACATAAGCATCGCAGCCCCAAACTTTTAGAAACGACAACTTTGGTTTCTTGCCAAACCACAGTTCATAAGGCGTCGTCTCAACGGATTTCGATGGTGTCCTATTTAACGTGAATGCAGCCGTCTCTAAAGCATAACCCCAAAACGATAACGGTAAATTAGTAAGAGACATCATAGATCGCACCATATCTAATAAAGTACGATTACGACGTTCGGACACACCATTACGCTGTTGTGTTCCGGGTGGCGTGAGTTGCGAAACTATTCCGCATTGTTTCAAATATAGACCAAACTCGTAACTCAAATATTCTCCTCCACGATCAGATCGTAGAAACTTTATTTTCTTGTTACGATGATTTTCAACTTCACTCTGAAATTCTTTGAACTTTTCAAATATTTCAGACTTATGTTTCATTAAGTAGATATACCCATATCTGCTTAAATCATCTGTGAAGGTGAGAAAATAACGATATCCGCCACGAGCCTCAACATTCATTGGACCACATACATCTGTATATATGATTTCCAATAAATTCGTTGCTCTCTCCATAGTACCGAAGAACGGCGTTTTAGTCATCTTACCCATGAGGCACGGTTCGCAAGTACCAAGTGATTCATAATCAAGTAGTTCCAAAAGTCCATCAGTATGGAGTTTCTTCATGCGCTTTATACCGATATGACCTAAACGTCAGTGCCACAAATAAGTTGCACTATCATTATCAACTCTGCATCTTTTGATTTCAACATTATGAATATGTGTATCACTACTATCGAGATTTATCAAAAATAGACCACTCTTCAAGGGTGCATGACCATAAAAGATATTACTCATATAAACAGAACAACCATTATTCTCTGATTTAAATGAATAACCGTCTCGCATCAAACAAGATCCAAATATAATGTTCATGCTGAACGCTGGCACCAAATAACAATTATTTAGGTCTAATACTAATCCCGAAGGTAGATGTAGAGGTAGCGTGCCGACCGCGATCACATCGACTTTGGAACCATTTCCCACGCGCATCGTCACCTCGTCCTTAGCCAATCTTCGCTTAATCCGTAGCCCCTGTTTCGAGTTGCAAATGTTAGCAACAGAACCAGTATCAAATACCCAGGTGCTACTGCGAGCATTAGTAAGGTACACATCAATAACATGTATATCACATATACCTTTGTTCACTTTGCCATCCTTCTTATCCGCCAAATACTTGGGGCAGTTCCGCTTCCAGTGACCAGTCTGCTTGCAGTAGAAGCACAAAGTCTCAGGCTTAGGTCCAGACTTGGGTTTCTTCTCCTGAGCAGCAACTTGTTTGCTGTTCTTCTTGAAGTTCCCTTTCTTCTTCCTTTTGCCCTTTTTCTTGAAACTGGTGGTCTTATTGACCATCAACACTTGATGCTCCTTCTTAATTTCTACCTCCGCGGCTTTTAGCATCGCGAAGAGCTCAGGAATAGTTTTATTCATCCCTTGCATA
The DNA here is from genome assembly GCF_018294505.1 of Triticum aestivum. NCBI lineage: Eukaryota > Viridiplantae > Streptophyta > Magnoliopsida > Poales > Poaceae > Triticum > Triticum aestivum. Next base: position 47,796,731 of record NC_057806.1, on the reverse strand, counting down.
CTATAGTTCATCACGAAGCTTTTGTAGCTTGGTGGCAGTGATTGAAGAACTCTGTCAATGACACTATCAACAGGAAGATTAACCCCCAGTTGAGTCAAGTGATTATGATACCCAGACATTTTGAGTATATGTTCACTGACAGAACTATTCTCCTCCATCTTGCAGCTATAAAACTTATTGGAGACTTCATATCTCTCAATCCGGGCATTTGCTTGAAATATTAACTTCAACTCCTGGAACATCTCATATGCTCCATGACGTTCAAAATGTCGTTGAAGACCCGGTTCTAAGCCGTAAAGCATGGCACACTGAACTATCGAGTAGTCATCAGCTTTGCTCTGCCAGATGTTCATAACATCTGGTGTCGCTCCTGCAGCAGGCTTGGCACTTAGTGGTGCTTCTAGGACGTAATTCTTCTGTGCAGCAATGAGGATAATCCTCAAGTTACGGACCCAGTCCGTGTAATTGCTACCATTATCTTTCAACTTGCTTTCTCAAGGAACGCATTAAAATTCAACGGAACAACAGCACGAGCCATCTATCTACAATCAAACATAGACAAGCAAGATACTATCAGGTACTAAGTTCATGATAAATTTAAGTTCAATTAATCATATTACTTAATAACTCCCACTTAGAAATATATCCCTCTAATCCTCTAAGTGATCACGTGATCCAAATCAACTAAATCATGTCCGATCATCACGTGAGATGGAGTAGTATCAATGGTGAACATCAATGTATTGATCATATCTACTATATGATTCACGCTCGACCTTTCGGTCTCCGTGTTCCGAGGCCATATCTGTTATATGCTAGGCTCGTCCAGTTAAACCTGAGTATTCCGCGTGTGCAACTGTTTTGCACCCGTTGTATTTGAACGTAGAGCCTATCACACCCGATCATCACGTGGTGTCTCAGCACGAAGAACTTTCGCAATGGTGCATACTCAGGGAGAACACTTATACTTTGATAATTTAGCGGGGGGTCATCTTATAATGCTACCGTAAATCAAAGCAAGATAAGATGCATAAAAGATAAACATCACATGCAATCAATATAAGTGATATGATATGGCCATCATCATCTTGTGCTTGTGATCTTCATCTCCGAAGCACCTTCATGATCACCATCGTCACCGGCGCGACACCTTGATCACCATCGTAGCATCGTTGTCGTCTCGCCAATCTTATGCTTCCACGACTATCGCTACCGCTTAGTGATAAAGTAAAGCATTACAGCGCAATTGCATTGCATACAATAAAGCGACAACCATATGGCTCCTGCCAGTTGTCGATAACTCGGTTGCAAAACATGATCATCTCATACAATAAAATTTAGCATCATGTCTTGACCATATCACATCACAACATGCCCTGCAAAAACAAGTTAGACGTCCTCTACTTTGTTGTTGCAAGTTTTACGTGGCTACTACGGGCTTAGCAAGAACCGTTTTTACCTACGCATCAAAACCACAACGATAGTTTGTCAAGTTGGTGCTGTTTTAACCTTCGCAAGGACCGGGCATAGCCACACTTGGTTCAACTAAAGTTGGAGAAACTGACACCCGCCAGCCACCTGTGTGCAAAGCACGTCGGTAGAACCAGTCTCGCGTAAGCGTACGCGTAATGTCGGTCCGGGCCGCTTCATCCAACAATACCGCCGAACCAAAGTATGACATGATGGTAAACAGTATGACTTATATCACCCACAACTCACTTGTGTTCTACTCGTGCACAACATCAACGCATAAAACCTAGGCTCTGATGCCACTGTTGGGGAACGTAGTAATTTCAAAAAAAAAAATCCTACGCACACGCAAGATCATGGTGATGCATAGCAACAAGAGGGGAGAGTGTTGTCTACGTACCCTCGTAGACCGGCAACAGAAGTGTTGACACAACATAGAGGAAGTAGTCGTACATCTTCCCGATGTTGGGGAACGTAGCAGAAATTCAAAATTTTCCTACGAATCACCAAGATCTATCTATGGAGAGACCAGCAACGAGTAGAAAGGAGAGTGCATCTACATACCCTTGTAGATTGCTAAGCGGAAGCATTCAAGTGAACGGGGTTGATGGAGTCGTACTCGTCGTGATTCAGATCACCGATGATCAAGTGCCGAACGGACGGCACCTCCGTGTTCAACACACGTACAGCCCGGTGACGTCTCCCACGCCTTGATCCAGCAAGGAGAGAGGGAGAGGTTGAGGAAGACTCCATCCAGCAGCAGCACAATGGCGTGGTGGTGATGGAGGAGCGTGGCAATCCTGCAGGGCTTCGCCAAGCACCTACGGGAGAGGAGGAGGTGTCACGGGAGGGAGGGAGGCGCCAAGGGCTCAGGTATGGATGCCCTCCCTCCCCTCCACTATATATAGGGGCAGGGGAGAGGGGGAAGGCGCAGCCTTGCCCCCTACTCCAAGAAAGGGGTGCGGCCAAGAGGGGGGGAGGAGTCCATCCTCCCCAAGGCACCTCGGAGGTGCCTTCCCCCTCGAGGACTCTTCCCTCTAGGGTTCCCTAGGCGCATGGGCCTCTTGGGGCTGGTGCCCTTGGCCCATGTAGGCCAAGGCGCACCCCCTACAGCCCATGTGGCCCCCCGGGGCAGGTGGCCCCACCCGGTGGGCCCCCGGGACCCTTCCGGTGGTCCCGGTACAATACCGATGACCCCGAAACTTGTCCCGATGGCCGAAACAGGACTTCCTATATATAAATCTTTACCTCCGGACCATTCCGGAACTCCTCGTGACGTTCGGGATCTCATCCGGGACTCCGAACAACATTCGGTTACCACATACAAGCTTCCTTTATAACCCTAGCGTCATCGAACCTTAAGTGTGTAGACCCTACGGGTTCGGGAGACATGCAGACATGACCGAGACGTTCTCCGGTCAATAACCAACAGCGGGATCTGGATACCCATGTTGGCTCCCACATGTTCCACGATGATCTCATCGGATGAACCACGATGTCAAGGACTCAATCGATCCCGTATACAATTCCCTTTGTCTAGCGGTATTTTACTTGCCCGAGATTCGATCGTCGGTATCCAATACCTTGTTCAATCTCGTTACCGGCAAGTCACTTTACTCGTTCCGTAACACATCATCCCGTGATCAACTCCTTGGTCACATTGCGCATATGATGATGTCCTACCGAGTGGGCCCAGAGATACCTCTCTGTTTACACGGAGTGACAAATCCCAGTCTCGATCCGCATAAAACAATAGATACTTTCGGAGATACCTGTAGTGCACCTTTATAGTCACCCAGTTACGTTGTGACGTTTGATACACCCAAAGCACTCCTACGGTATCCAGGAGTTACACGATCTCATGGTCAAAGGAAGAGATACTTGACATTGGCAAAGCTCTAGCAAATGAACTACACGATCTTTTGTGCTAGTCTTAGGATTGGGTCTTGTCCATCACATCATTCTCCTAATGATGTGATCCCGTTATCAACGACATCCAATGTCCATAGCCAGGAAACCATGACTATCTGTTGATCACAACGAGCTAGTCAACTAGAGGCTTACTAGGGACATATTGTGGTCTATGTATTCACACGTGTATTATGATTTCTGGATAATACAGTTATAGCATGAATAAAAGACAGTTATCATGAACAAGGAAATATAATAATAATACTTTTATTATTGCCTCTAGGGCATATTTCCAACAGTCTCCCACTTGCACTAGAGTCAATAATCTAGTTCACATCGCCATGTGATTAACACTCACAGGTCACATCGCCATGTGACTAATACCCAAGAGTTTACTAGAGTCAGTAGTCTAGTTCACATCACTATGTGATTAACACTCAATGAGTTTTATGTTTGATCATGTTGCTTGTGAGAGAGGTTTTAGTCAATGGGTCTGAACCTTTCAGATCCGTGTGTGCTTTACAAATCTCTATGTCATCTCCTAGATGCAGCTACCACGCTCTATTTGGAGCTATTCCAAACAACTGTTCTACTTGGAGCTATTCTAAATTATTGCTCCATTATATGTATCCGGTCTCTCTACTCAGAGCTATCCGGATAGGTGTCAAGCTTGCATCGTCGTAATCTTTACGACGAACTCTTTTACCACCTCCATAATCGAGAAAATTCCTTAGTCCACTAGTTACTAAGGATAACTTTGACCGCTGTCCTGTGAGCCATTCTTGGATCACTCTTGTACCCCTTGACTGACTCATGGCAAGGCATACTTCAGGTGCGGTACACAGCATACTGAAGAGCCTACGTCTTAAGCATAGGGGACGACCTTCGTCCTTTTCTCTCTTTTCTGCCGTGGTCGAGCTTTTAGTCTTAACTTCGTACCTTACAACTCAGGCAAGAACTCCTTCTTTGACTGGTCCATCTTGAACACCTTCAAGATCATGTCAAGGTATGTGCTCATTTGAAAGTATTATTAAGTATTTTGATCTATCCTTATAGATCTTGATGCTCAATGTTCAAGTAGCTTAATCCAGGCTTTCCATTGAAAAACACTTTCAAAATAACCCTATATGCTTTCCAGAAATTCTACGTCATTTCTGATCAACAATATGTCAACAACATGTACTCATCAGAAATTCTATAGTGCTCCCACTCACTTCTTTGGAAATACAAGTTTCTCATAAACTTTGTACAAACCCAAAATCTTTGATCATCATCAAAGCATACATTCCAACTCCGAGATGCTCGCTCCAGTCCCTAGAAGGATCGCTGGAGCTAGCATACCTTTTAGCATCCTTAGGATCGACAAAAACTTTCTGATTGTATTACCTACAATCTTTCCTCACGAAAACTGGTAAGGAAACTCGTTTTGATATCCTTCTGCCAGATTTCATAAATACAGCTAATGCTAACATGAATCTGACGGACTTTAAGCATCGCTACGGATGAGAAAATCTCATCGTAGTCAACTCCTTGAACTTGTGAAAAACTTTTCGCCACAAGTCGAGCTTCATGGACGGTGACAATACCATCCACGTCCGTATTCTTCTTAAAGGATCCATTTATCTCAATGGATTGCCGATCATCGGGCAAGTCCATCAAAGTCCATGCTTTGTTCTGATATATGGATACTATCTTGGATTTCATGGCTTCTAACCATTTGTCGGAATTCGGGCCCACCATCGCTTCTCCATAGCTCGTAGGTTCATTGTTGTCTAGCAACATGACCTTCAAGACAGGATCACCTTACCACTCCGAAGTAGTACGTGTCCTTGTCGTCCTACGAGGTTTGGTAGTGACTTGATCCGAAGTTTCATGATCAATATCATAAGCTTCCACTTCAATTGGTGTAGGTGCCACAGGAACAACTTCATGTGCCCTGCCAGACACTAGTTGAAGAGACGGTTCAATAACCTCATCAAGTCTCCACCATCCTCCCACTCAACTCTTTCGAGAGAAACCTTTCCTCGAGAAAGGACCCGATTCAAGAAACAATCCATATTGGTTTCGGATCTGAATTAGGAGGTATACCCAACTGTTTTGGGTGTCCTATGAAGATGCATTTTATCCGCTTTGGGTTCGAGCTTAATCCTGAAACTTTTTCACATAAGCGTCGCAGCCCCAAACCTTTAAGAAACGACAACTTAGGTTTCTCTAAACCATAATTCATACGGTGTCATCTCAACGGAATTACGTGGTGCCCTATTTAAAGTGAATGTGGTTGTCTCTAATGCCTAACCCATGAACAATAGTGGTAATTCGATAAGAGACATCATGGTACGCACCATATCCAATAGGGTGCAACTATGATGTTCGGACACACCATCACATTATGGTGTTCTAGGCGGTATTAATTGCGAAACAATTTCCACAATGTCTTAATTGTGTGCCAAAACTCGTAACTCAGATATTCATCTCTATGATCATATCATAGACATTTTATCCTCTTGTCACAATGATCTTCTACTTCACTCTGAAATTACTTGAACCATTCAATAATTCAGACTTGTGTTTCATCAGGTAAATATTCTCAACATCTACTCGAATCATCTGTGAAGTAAGAACATAACGATATTCACTGCATGCCTCAGCACTCATTGGACTGGACACATCAAAATGTGTTACTTCCAACAAGTTGCTATCTTGTTCCATCTTACTGAAAACGAGGCTTTTCAGTCATCTTGCCCATGCGGTATGATTTGCATATCTCAAGTGATTCAAAATCAAGTGAGTCCAAACGGTCCATTTGCATGGAGTTTCTTCATGCATATACACCAATAGACATGGTTCGCATGTCTCAAACTTTTCAAAACGAGTGAGTCCAAAGATCCATCAACATGGAGCTTCTTCATGCGTTTTATACCATTATGACTTACATGGCAGTGCCACAAGTAAGTGGTACTATCATTACTATCTTATATCTTTTGGCATGAAAATGTGTATCACTACGATCGAGATTTAATAAACCATTCCTTTAGGTGCAAGAGCACTTATTCAGGTTTAATACTAATCTTGATGGTAGAGGGAGCGTGCGATGTTAGATCACATCAAACTTGGAAACACTTCCAACACATATCGTCAGCTCACCTTTAGCTAGTCTCCGTTTCATTCCGTAGCTTTTATTTCGAGTTACTAACACTTAGCAACCGAACCGGTATCTAATACCCTGGTGCTACTAGGAGTACCAGTAAAGTACACATTAACATAATGTATATCCAATATACTTCTATCGACCTTGCCAGCCTTCTCATCCACCAAGTATCTAGGGTAATCTTGCTCCAGTGGTTGTTCCCCTTATTATAGAAGCACTTAGTCTCGGGTTTGGGTTCAATCTCGGGTTTCTTCATTGGTGCAGCAGCTGATTTGCCATTTCATGAAGTATCCCTTTGTTCCCTTGCCCTTCTTGAAACTAGTGGTTTCATCAACCATCAACAATTGATGCTCCTTCTTGATTTCTACTTTCGCGGTGTCAAACAACGCGAATATTTCAAGGATCATCATATCTATCCCTGATATGTTATAGTTCATCACGAAGCTCTAGCAGCTTGGTGGTAATGACTTCGGAGAAACTATCACTATTTCATCTGGAAGATCAACTCCCACTTGATTCAAGTGATTGTTGTACTCAGACAATCTGAGCACAAGCTCAACAATTGAGCTTCTCTCCTTAGTTTGCAGGCTAAGAAAATCGTCGGAGGTCTCAAACCTCTTGACGTGGGCACGAGCCTGAAATCCTAATTTCAGCCCTCGAAACATCTCATATGTTCCGCGACGTTTTGAAAACGTCTTTGGTGCCTCTACTTAAACCATTTAACTGAACTATCACGTAGTTATCAAAACGTGTATGTCCGATGTTCGCAACATCGACAAACGACGTTGGGGTTCAGCACACTGAGCGGTGCATTAAGGACATAAGCTTTCTACTGATCGCATAATCGCTACTATCAACTTTCAACTATAATTTTCTCTAGGAACATATCTAAACAGTAGAACTATAGCGCGAGCTACGACATAATTTGCAAAGGGTCTTTTGACTATGTTCAGGATAATTAAGTTCATCTTATGAACTCCCACTCAGATAGACATCCCTCTGGTCATCTAAGTGATTACATGATCCGAGTCAACTAGGCCGTGTCCGATCATCACGTGAGACGGACTAGTCATCATCAGTGAACATCTTCATGTTGATCGTATCTACTATACGACTCATGCTCGACCTTTCGGTCTCCGTGTTCCGAGGCCATGTCTGCACATGCTAGGCTCGTCAAGTTAACCCTAAGTGTTTTCGCTGTGTAAAACTGTCTTACACCCGTTGTATGTGAACGTAAGAATCCATCACACCCGATCATCACGTGGTGCTTAGAAGCGACGAACTGTAGCAACGGTGCACAGTTAGGGGAGAACACTTCTTGAATTTTGTAAGGGATCATCTTATTTACTACCGTCGTTCTAAGTAAACAAGATGCATAAACATGATAAACATCACATGCAATCAAATAGAGTAGTGACATGATATGGCCAATATCATATAGCTCCTTTGATCTTCATCTTCGGGGCTCCATGATCATCTTGTCACCGGCATGACACCATGATCTCCATCATCATGATCTCCATCATCGTGTCTCCATGAAGTTGTCACGCCAACGACTACTTCTACTTCTATGACTAACGCGTTTAGCAATAAAGTAAAGTAGTTTACATGGCGTTCTTCAATGACACGCAGGTCATACAAAAAATAAAGACAACTCCTATGGCTCCTGCCGGTTGTCATACTCATCGACATGCAAGTCGTGAATCCTATTACAAGAACATGATCAATCTCATACATCACATATATCATTCATCACATCCTTTTGGCCATATCACATCACAAAGCATACCCTGCAAAAACAAGTTAGACGTCCTCTAATTGTTGTTTGCATGTTTTACGTGGCTGCTATGGGTTTCTAGCAAGAACGTTTCTTACCTACGCAAAACCACAACGTGATATGCCAATTGCTATTTACCCTTCATAAGGACCCTTTTCATCGAATCCGTTCCGACTAAAGTGGGAGAGACTGGCACCCGCTAGCCACCTTATGCACCAAGTGCATGTCAATCGGTGGAACCTGTCTCACGTAAGAGTACGTGTAAGGTCGGTCCGGGCCGCTTCATCCCACAATACCGTCGAAACAAGATTGGACTAGTAACGGTAAGCATATTGAACAACATCAACGCCCACAACTACTTTGTGTTCTACTCGTGCAAAGAATCTACGCAATAGACCTAGCTCATGATGCCACTGTTGGGGAACGTAGCAGAAATTCAAAATTTTCCTACGAATCACCAAGATCTATCTATGGAGAGACCAACAACGAGTAGAAAGGAGAGTGCATCTACATACCCTTGTAGATCGCTAAGCGGAAGCGTTCAAGTGAACGGGGTTGATGGAGTCATACTCGTCGTGATTCAGATCACCGATGATCAAGTGCCGAACGGACGGCACCTCCGCGTTCAACACACGTACAGCCCGGTGACGTCTCCCACGCCTTGATCCAGCAAGGAGAGAGGGAGAGGTTGAGGAAGACTCCATCCAGCAGCAGCACAACGGCGTGGTGGTGATGGAGGAGCGTGGCAATCCTGCAGGGCTTCGCCAAGCACCTACGGGAGAGGAGGAGGTGTCACGGGAGGGAGGGAGGCGCCAAGGGCTCAGGTATGGATGCCCTCCCTCCCCTCCACTATATATAGGGGCAGGGGAGAGGGGGAAGGCGCAGCCTTGCCCCCTACTCCAAGAAAGGGGTGCGGCCAAGAGGGGGGGAGGAGTCCATCCTCCCCAAGGCACCTCGGAGGTGCCTTCCCCCTCAAGGACTCTTCCCTCTAGGGTTCCCTAGGCGCATGGGCCTCTTGGGGCTGGTGCCCTTGGCCCATGTAGGCCAAGGCGCACCCCCTACAGCCCATGTGGCCCCCCGGGGCAGGTGGCCCCACCCGGTGGGCCCCCGGGACCCTTCCGGTGGTCCCGGTACAATACCGATGACCCCGAAACTTGTCCCGATGGCCGAAACAGGACTTCCTATATATAAATCTTTACCTCCGGACCATTCCGGAACTCCTCGTGACGTCCGGGATCTCATCCGGGACTCCGAACAACATTCGGTTACCACATACAAGCTTCCTTTATAACCCTAGCGTCATCGAACCTTAAGTGTGTAGACCCTACGGGTTCGGGAGACATGTAGACATGACCGAGACGTTCTCCGGTCAATAACCAACAGCGGGATCTGGATACCCATGTTGGCTCCCACATGTTCCACGATGATCTCATCGGATGAACCACGATGTCAAGGACTCAATCGATCCCGTATACAATTCCCTTCGTCTAGCGGTATTTTACTTGCCCGAGATTCGATCGTCGGTATACCGATACCTTGTTCAATCTCGTTACCGGCAAGTCACTTTACTCGTTCCGTAACACATCATCCCGTGATCAACTCCTTGGTCACATTGCGCATATGATGATGTCCTACCGAGTGGGCCCAGAGATACCTCTCTGTTTACACGGAGTGACAAATCCCAGTCTCGATCCGCATAAAACAATAGATACTTTCGGAGATACCTGTAGTGCACCTTTATAGTCACCCAGTTACGTTGTGACGTTTGATACACCCAAAGCACTCCTACGGTATCCAGGAGTTACACGATCTCATGGTCAAAGGAAGAGATACTTGACATTGGCAAAGCTCTAGCAAATGAACTACACGATCTTTTGTGCTAGTCTTAGGATTGGGTCTTGTCCATCACATCATTCTCCTAATGATGTGATCCCGTTATCAACGACATCCAATGTCCATAGCCAGGAAACCATGACTATCTGTTGATCACAACGAGCTAGTCAACTAGAGGCTTACTAGGGACATATTGTGGTCTATGTATTCACACGTGTATTACGATTTCCGGATAATACAGTTATAGCATGAATAAAAGACAGTTATCATGAACAAGGAAATATAATAATAATACTTTTATTATTGCCTCTAGGGCATATTTCCAACACCCGATCCGACCGATCCAAGTACCGAACGTACGGCAGCTCCGAGTTCTGCACACGTTCAACTCGGTGACGTCCCTTGAGTTCCGATCCAGCAAAACGTTGAGGGAGAGTTTCGTCATCACGACGGTGTGATGACGGTGATGATGTTCTACCAGCGCAGGGCTTCGCCTAAGCACCGCTATGATATGACCGAGGTGGAATATGGTGGAAGGGGGCACCGCACACGGCTAAGGAACGATCACGAGGATCAACTTGTGTGTCATGGGGTGCCCCTTGCCTCAGTATATAAAGGAGGGGGAGGTGCGCCTGACCCTATGGGTGCGCCTGGAGGAGTCCTACTCTAACCGGGAGTAGGACTCCCCCTCTTGCCTTGTTGGAAAAGGAAGGAGGAAGGGAGAAAGAGGAAAGGGGGGCGCCGCCCCCCCCCCTTCCTTGTCCTATTTGGACTAGGGGGGAAGGGGGCGCGCGGCCTGCCCTGGCCGGCCCTCCTCTTCTCCCTTATGGCCCATGTAGGCCCAATAACCCCGGGGGGGGGGGGGGTTCGGTAACCCCCCGGTACTCCGGTAAAATCCTGATTTCACCCGGAACGTTTCCGATATCCAAATATAGGCTTCCAATATATCAATCTTTATGTCTCGACCATTTCGAGACTCCTCGTCATGTCCGTGATCACATCTGGGACTCCGAACAACCTTCGGTACATCAAAACACAAAAACCCTAATTACGATCGTCACCGAACTTTAAGCGTGCGGACCCTACGGGTTCGAGAGCTATGTAGACATGACCGAGACACGTCTCCGGTCAATAACCAATAGCGGAACCTGGATGCTCATATTGGCTCCTACATATTCTACGAAGATCTTTATCGGTCAGACCGCATAACAACATACGTTGTTCCCTTTGTCATTGATATGTTACTTGCTCGAGATTCGATCGTCAGTATCTCAATACCTAGTTCAATCTCGTTACCGGCAAGTCTCTTTACTCGTTTCGTAATACATCATCCTACAACTAACTTATTAGTTGCAATGCTTGCAAGGCTTGAGTGATGTGCATTACCGAGAGGGCCCAGAGATACCTCTCCGACAATCGAAGTGACAAATCATAATTTCAAAATACGCCAACCCAACAAGTACCTTCGGAGACACCTGTAGAGCACATTTATAATCACCCAGTTACGTTGTGACGTTTGGTAGCACACAAAGTGTTCCTCCGGTAAACTGAAGTTGCATAATCTCATAGTCATAGGAACATGTATAAGTTATGAAGAAAGCAATAGCAACAAACTAAAAGATCAAGTGCTAAGCTAACGGAATGGTCAACTCAATCACATCATTCTCCTAATGATGTGATCCCGTTAATCAAATGACAACTCATGTCTATGGTTAGGAAACATAACCATCTTTGATTAACGAGCTAGTCAAGTAGAGGCATACTAGTGACTCTCTGTTTTTTGTCTATGTATTCACACATGTATTATGTTTCCGGTTAATACAATTTTAGCATTAATAATAAACATTTATCATGATATAAGGAAATAAATAATAACTTTATTATTGCCTCTAGGGCATATTTCCTTCACATTCGTGTTATGTGAAAATCTAATATTAATTCAAGCCTCGCCCTCCATAGGTTCTTCACATTCTTTCCATAAAAAGCTACGGGGATAATTGCACCTTACGTACTTCACTATAACAGCCTTGATGTATTTACTTCTAGTGTCACAATTCTTATGTATAAACTCTTCCAAAAGAAATCGTTTGTATGATAGCCCAGTGTCATTATTTTCAACTCCTGCAGGTACCTCTTCACATGTACTGATATTTTGGAAGCTGGGTTATCTTCGAAGGTGTTATGCTGCCATTACAATGGAGCAGTCTACCTGTTGATATCGAATCAGATTGTCTGGAGACGGTTATAATGATCAAAGGTGGACAAGGAAACAAATCAAAGTATGCTTTTGTTATTAGAGAGGGCATTACTAGTATGAGTGAGAGACATTCTTGCATTACTCATATCCACCGAAACTGTAATAGCGCTAGTCATTTCATGGCCAACTTTGATAGGTTGCAACTTTGAGTAATGCAAGAATTTATTCGCAAAACAAAAATAGCCCCAGTGTCGCTTCATATACTCGCGTGGTGACCAAGTTCATCACCCTAAAAGCACCCTCTCCAAAAAAAAAACATGGGCATGGGTGACCCGGCCCGACAGGCCTGACTCGAAGCCCGATGTATGGGCCGGGCACGTACCTCACTTTCTAGCCCGAAGCCCAAAAAGCCTGGCAAAACATGATTTTTTAAAGTTTTTTAATATAAATATAGGCATAGTATATATATATACCAATATAAAAAGACTTAAATGGGCAGATCCAAACCATCTCCACCATCAAATCATGTTATCTAGCGGTTCAAATCGCTCCAATGTTGAGCACCAAACACGTTTAATGCTCTAATTACCCACCACAACTATTGGTTATAAACACGTTTTGACTCAACGTTGTCCTTTGAAATCTGCCATGTAATTAATATCCTACCATTCTCGCAAAAAAGTAATTCATATCTTACCAAATACCAATGTGCAACATATATATCTTACCTAATATAACGTGCAACTAATATCCTACCGTCAAAAAGCGTCTTACATTATGAAATGGAGGGAGTATACCTATTATAAATGTGCATTGCATGTACATTATTACTCTCTCCGTTCCCAAATATTTGTCTTTTTAGAGATTTCAACAAATAACTACATACGAAGCAAAATGAATGAATCTACGCTCTAAAATATGTCTACATACATCCGTATGTTGTAATTCATTTGAAATGCTAGAAAGATAAATATTTAGGAACGGAGGGAGTACTAGTTATAGTATTAATTAACCCCCGAAAATAGTTATTTTATTGTTTTAAATACTGAAGTTAGGCATTTTCTCGGGCTGCAGGCCGGGCCAGGCCATGCCCGGGATTGGTATTTTGGAGTCGGGCTTTCTTAAAACCCGGCCCGGAAATGCCCAGGTCTACTCCAAAACAAGAGGCTCCGCGTGCTGTTACACTCGATCACAAATCCCCAGACACAAGGGACCAGACCGCACAGCTCTTCTTCCCATCCCAGCGCGTCCTACGCTACGCTGTGGGCACGTTCCGGTCCAACTCAAGTACTCCAGCTGCGGTGCACCGCGCGCAGGCACGGGGAGCAGGCAGGGATGCATATAGCAAACTCATGTCGCCTACGAGCACATGATTCGGCACGCCGTGTCTTGTGCCACGGATCGCGGGATCACAGCAGCGTGCTCCCGTTCCAGTGGGCCCCACGCGAGCTTGACCGATCATCATGCGCAGCATGTGGGGGGAGATCGTGGATCTGTCTTCGTTCAAGGAGCAGCTAGCAAAGCAACCGTGCAGGCGTTGCTGCAGCTGGCTAGGGCTAGCTGCTGGCTACATGATCGTGTGGCATGACCGGTTAGCAATCTTTATCCCGATATATAATAATCAACAACAAAAAAAGGGTATGGTTGGGTCTCGATTGACCGAGACTTAATTAAGTTTTAGTCAAGTAATATATACCCCATTCGTTTCTAAATATGGGTCTTTTTAGAGATTTTAACAAGTGATTACATACGAAACAAAATGAGTGAATCCACAGTCTAAAATGTGTCTATATACATACATATGTGGTAGTTTATTTGAAATATCTAAAAACACTTATATTTAGGAATGGAGGGAGTAGTATGTATGTATGTATGAAGAAAAAAGGAAAAATCGAAAATAATTTTTTTGTACGAATCTCCATGCAAAATCAAAGGACGATAGTATCAACCGAGACATAACGAAGTCTTGGTCGACTGAGGCTTAGCAAAAATCGAAAGGAAAAATGATCGCCAATGGAGCATAGCTAGCGCGCGCATGTTCTGAATTTATTTTAGATTTCAGCGATCTCTGTTCAGTGGGAGACAATGTTTCGTCAACTATAGTGACTTCGTAAATTTCAACATGTGCCGACTCGGTTTTTTGGACGTCACAATATCTGTCGTTCTAAATAAAAGTTCAAAAAAAAAATATCGTGTGATATGTAACCAACATTCTATTTTTGCTCCCATGCACCCAACCGAGATGCATCATGGTTGATTAGACATGACACATAATCGTCTAGACATCGTTGAATACAGGATTCCCACGGTATGATCTTGGTAATCTCTATAAATTGTGTTCGGGCATTGATAAATTAGATGTATTACATCTACAGTACTTCATCGTCGCTCGCAAAAGAAAAAGTATCTCATCGTCATGTATTCATATGTAACTAAATAGGTTATCAACGCTAATATATTTTCTCAACATTTAACTATGGCACCTATAAATGCAAAAAGACTCGCCTCAACTTAGAAATATGCATGAGAAAATGTCCATCTTAACATGCAACCATGCATGCGAAAAAGGATTGCATTTGGTTATGTTACTTATATAAAATAAATGTTTACAATTATACCATTATCTAATACAATAAAAAATTATTCTAAATATACACGTTGTACCACTAAACTTTCATTGAGATATATTGCAAAACATCATCTCTAGTTTTTACTACACATTTGCGCTTTTTTTCACTGGGATGCATCAATTTGTGTTTTACCCCATATTTCTAACCACACATACGTTCCATATTTTCTTTTACAGTTTTGTTATGTACACATATTTATTATCAATTCCAAAATTTTGTGCTTGTAACTCATAGACCCCCAAAATGTACACATAAATACGAGTAAGATAAGATTGGATGTCACTACGTAGTGATGAATCCTAAAGAAACGAGAACATATGGATTCACATACATGTCCATTTGAATGTGATAGATACTTCACATGATTTTGGACAAAGAGAAGGTGCAAACCAGAGATAAGATGGAATTATTGCAAGTGCTGCCATTTGTAAGGAATCCTATAGTAAGCATGGTCTTTCCTAACCCAGACCCCAAAAAATACTATGGATTGAAGCTTATAAGTTTTCACAAAAAATGAACAAGTCACATGAACTATCTGATCACCTATGTAATTATGTGATCTTACATAATCCTCATCTTAAATAGTTGCAACCCACTATCTAATTTACCTAACCATGCAAGTATGCCACATCAGCGAGTTATGCATATCTGCCACACCATCATGCCATCTCATGCATGTGGTGCATAGAATTGATTTGGGGCGACCCTGTGCATTGATTGTTGGTGTTTGAATTAAAAAGTGAAAATATGGAGTGGAAAAAAGCATACATATGGTGTACTATTTCTTTTTTTTGAGAAAAAGCCAGCCACAAATTATATTACTAACGGACTAGGATTACAATCCTCCATGAGGATATCTCTGAGGTTTGGAGTAACATTTCCGAAAGTAAAAAACTGTCCTTGTCTCCTAGCGAGAGCGGCTAGCTCATGTGCCATCCTGTTGCTGGACCTTTTAACTGCTTTGAAGCTTACTTCCTTGAACACTTTTGTCAGGTGCCTGATGTCCGTAACCAGGGGGAAAAGCGCAGACTGATTGCAAGATGTGCTGTGCAGTAGAGATGGTACTGTAGCACAATCAGATTCCACACATACAGGACCATTGTAGTATTTCTTCAGAACGCCGAGGCCAAACAACACAGCAGCCATCTCAGCTTCTTCTGCATCTTTACAGGCCTGGAGTCGTTGTCCACAAGCCAAAGCAACCACACCCCGGTGATCTCTGACAATAATTCCCGTCGAAGTATCCCCGGTGTCAGGAAGGAAAGATGCGTCCGAATTCAGTTTCTAGATGCCCGCATCAGGTGGTTCCCACAGACTCCCGGTTGTCCGTCTTGGTTCCTCCCTTGGCGCACCCGGATGGATTGCATGCCCAGCTACGTCAGCACTGTCCACACTGTCGCACTTCGTATTCTGCCCCCAAGGTAGCTTCCCTCTTCTGATTTCCTCACGCCTCATGTCTATAATATGTGCACCTTGGTCTCCCATCAGGTGGTATGTGTCGGAGTGTTCACTGATCCACTAATTCCAATCTCTGTAGCATATTTAGCTAGGAACTGGACGGACTGTCCTATCGTTGCTTTGCCTTCCCCATGGAAGCAATCATCACGGAGCCACCAGGCCCTCCATAACAGGAGCATGGTTTTGCTACGTACATCGGCAGTATGTTTGCCCAGAAGATTGTGAAGCCAATCGTTTCCAGTAAAACGAAATTGATCCTCTGTCGGCAAGTTCCAATGCTTCCGCATTTCCTCTCTGATCGCTCGTGCTTTGGTGCACTTGATGACAGCATGGAACTCATCTTCCTCTTCCCTCCCGCAGATCGTACAGACACTGTCAGTCTCAATAGTTCGTTTCCATTTATTCTTCTTTGTTGGGAGGGTTTCAGTGGCCACCCGCCACGCAAAGATCTTAACTTTTTCTGGGACTTTTGCTTTCCAGATCATGTCCCAAATGCCTCTATTGTCCGCTTCAGTTCCAGAGCTGGAGGCCCTCATATTGCCTTGCTGTTTTATGTTAGCTCCCAGCTTGTAAGCACGCCGGACAGAGAATATCCCCGTTCTTTCCTCATGCCAAGCAACACAATCATCCACCTCATTCCTTGGAGTTTTAATTTTGCAAATTTCTTCTGCATCATATCTATGGAATAATTGGTGGATCAAGTCCTCATCCCATTCATTTCCTCCTCTCTTCATTAGCTGATTCACCCACCGTAATCTTGATCTCCTCTTGAAAGTGGTAGTCTTCAGACCACTCTTCCTAGGAACCCATTGATCTCTTTGGATTTGGATTTTCTTCCCATTTCCCACTCTCCAAATCAGGCCCTTCTTCAGCAGTTCTAGACCATGCTCTATACCTCTCCATGCTTGGGAGGCGTCAGAGGAGAAGACGGTATCCAGTAGATCACCTTTTGGATAGTATTTGGATTTCAAAACCCTCGCACACAAGCTGTTTGGATTCTGAATGAGGCGCCAACCTTGTCTCGCTAAGAGAGCTTGGTTGAAATTTTGCATGTCACGGAAGCCAATCCCTCCTGCTCTCTTCGGCTTAATCATACGTTCCCACGCCATCCAGTGAACTTTCCTTTGTCCCTCCTCCTCTCCCCACCAGAATTCCCTAATGAGACGCTCGTACTTCTCCCAGAAGCCCACTGAGAACTTGAAAACACCCATAGCAAAGGTTGACAGCGCTTGAACAATTGCTTTGACGTGCACCTCTTTTGCAGCAAAAGACATATGTCTTCCAGCCCAATGGCTACACCTTTTCAAGAATCTGTCCATGATAGGCTGGAACTTCTCATCTTTCATTCTACCCTCCGGGGTTGGGAGCCCCAGGTACTTGCTTTCAAACGTAGAGGAGTCACAAGCTAGGATCGCCTTAATTTCAGGCAACTCTCACTGAATAAAATGGAACACTTGCTGCTGCTTAAGAGTTGGCCTGTACATCTCTGGAACATATTGAGAGCGCTTTTCACTGTTCTGGCTTGGTCACAAGAAGCTTTAAAGAACACCAAACTATCATCCGCAAACAGTAAGTTTGATATCCCCAGGCTATTGCGAACCACCTTCACCGAAGACAAGTTCCCTCCTCGAACCTCATTATTAAAAATGGTAGCAAGCCCATCAGCAACAAACAAAAATAAATAATGGCTTAGTGGGTCACCTTGTCGGAGTCCTCTCGAGGGGATGAAAGGTTCGAGTACTTCTCCATTCATTTTCACTGAAAAACGGGCTGATTTTACACTGTAAGTGCATCTAGTGCCACCCCTAGTTGGTTTTGGAGTATTGACGACAAACCTAGTTGAGGGACTAATGTGTTTGTGAGAATTGCAGGATAATACAGGTAGAAGTCCCTCATTGATTCGGTTTTACTACCAGAGATGACCCCTAAAAATGTATGAAGACATTGAAGACAAAGGTGGTACATGAAGATATTCACTTTGAAGACTATGACAAAAGAAGACACGTTATGAAGCATATGGAGCTCGAAGACTTAGATCTTTCGTAGTTCTTTTTCTTTTGTGTTGAGTCATAGGAACCACCGTACTGTTAAGTGGGGTCCAGGAGAACCAGTCAGAATGACTGAAGTGATGCCTAAATCAAAAACCTATGTCTTCGAGTGAAGACAATGAGAGCGAATCTTGTCCAGAGCCGGACAAGTCAGCTTTGCTTGTAGCCCAAGTAAAGTTGCCATGAGAGTTCAAAATCTGACCGTTGAGACACGTGTCAGTTCCTTAGTGACCCAGGGTCATTTCGGACAAATCAGGTCGGGTTGCCAAGTGGCTATAAATAGCCCACCCCCACAACCATAAACGGTTGGCTGCTCAGATTTCAGTGCACGGCTTTTGTCGTTTGAGAGCAACCCACCTCGAAGCCTTTGAGAGAAAATTCCTAGTGAGGAGAAAAGCCCTAACCACCCAGAGCCAGAGCAAATTGGGCATCACTTAGGTCTTCTTGTCTGTGTGATCTGAAGACTTATTACACTTGAGAACTGTGAATCCTCCAGACGGTTAGGCGTCGCGTTCAGAGCATCCAAGAGACATTGTGGATTGCCAGTGAACGAAGTTTGTGAAGGTTTGGGAGTCTACCTTGAAGACTTACCAGAGTGATTGGGCGAGGACTAAGTGACCTTAGCTCAAGGAGAATACGGTGAGGACTTGGTGTCCTGAACTGTGTGTTCAGGACTGGGTGTCCAGGACTGTGTGTCCTAAGGTTTAAATACCTAGCTGCTCCAACCAGACGTACAATTGTCACAGCAACTGGAACTGGTCCAACACATCATTATCTTCAACGAGTCACTGGTTTCATCTTCACTTCCTTTTCTTACTGTTACTCATTGTGAAGCCATTGCATATCTGCTCTATCTTTTGTCTTCACAACGTGAATGTATGATCTGTTTGGCTTCATAACTTCTTTCTACCTGATCCTTATTACACTACAGTTGTTTGTCATTGTGCTTTCACTCTATTGAATACATGACCATGGCTGGCCTAGTGTAATCTAACTTCCGCTGCATAGTAATAGGCATAATCTTCGCTGTTTGTCTTCATAACTCTCACGTTTTGAAGACTTTCATAAAAATCGCCTATTCACCCCCCTCTAGTCGATATAACGCACTTTCAATTGGTATCAGAGCATGGTGCTCCCTTGTTCTATGTGATTCGGTTTAACCACCTGGAGTTTTAGCTATGTCGACTGCAGGGATAATCAAAGTCTTCGCTGCGTGCCCCGTCTTCGATGGAACTGAATATCCCTACTGGAAGAATAAGATGCGCATGCATCTTGAAGCCATTGACGTCGACCTATGGTATGTCGTCGAGAACGACATTCCCAAGGCTGGAGAAGGTGTCACTGCTGCTGATGTCAAGAAGTTCACTCAACTGGACTCTACTGCCAAAAATATCATCTGTGGCAATCTGACAAAAGGACAGTATGGCCGTGTGAGTGCCTTGAAGACATCCAAGCTGGTCTGGGACTGGCTCTCCAAGGTCAATGAAGGCGTCTCAACCTAGAGAGATCAAAGAATCAGTGTTCTTCGCAACCTCTTCAACCGCTTCAAGCGAAATGACAATGAGAATGTCCAGCACACATTTGATCGGCTCACTGACATCACAAATGAGCTTCAAGCCCTCGGCGCCACTGAGATCACCAAACATGAAATCATCAAGACGCTGCTGAGATCACTTGATAGTTCGTTTGACATCCTAGCCCTGATGATTCAAGAACGTCCTGATTTCAAGACACTCGATCCGTCTGACATACTTGAGAGGCTCAACACACATGAGTTTCAGCTTTCTAAGAAAAGAGATATCTACGGTCCAAACTATGGGCGAACTCGTGCCTTGAAGGCAAAAGCTGTTTTCTCATCTGAAGAAGAATCTGACAGGTGTTCTGATGATCCTGAAGACATTGGAAGAGAACTTGCAATGCTAGTGAAGAAGTTCCAAAAATTCACCAAGAAGAAAGGCTTCAGAAAATCTTCACGATCAAGCTCAAGGAATGATGAAGCTTCTGCTCATGACTACAAGAAGAAAACATGTCACAAGTACAAGAAAACTGGACACTTCATCTCTGAGTGTCCACAATGGGACAATGAGAACAGAAGGAAGAAGAAGAGCAAGGAATATGATTCTGACGACAAGAAGAAGAAGAAATACTCAAAGTCTTCTTCCAAGTCCTCCTCAAAGTCTTCATCACACAAGAAGAGCTCATCTGGCAAGGCACGTGCATTTGTTGGCAAAGAAATGGATTCAGAGGAGGAGTCTGCTTCTGAGGAGGCAGAGGTGGAATCTGAGGAGGAGTCTGATTCTGGCATTGCGAGTCTGGCTACAGCATACGTCGCCAAGTCCATCTTCAACACTGAAGACAATGACTGCATCACCGACATCGACGCAAAATGACAAGAACGACTCCACTCCTACCTACTGCTTCATGGCACGCGGTGCCAAGGTAAACACACGCACTACTCGCTATCAAACATCTAGTGACGATGACTCTGACTGTGATTCAAAACCCAGCTACAAAACACTTGCTAAAATCGCAACTGAACAACAGAAAGCTATGGAACATATTTAAAAACTGTTAGACAGAAGCAATGATCTGTTGGGTGCTGAAATGACTCGATCTGAATCCTTAATTGAAGACATAAAAAATCTTCACGTTAAGTATCAGGAACTTGAAGATCGTCTTGATACTCTCTCAACAACTCATGAAAAGCTTTCCTATGATTATCTTCAAAGAAAGCAAGAACTTGAGAAATTAAGAGCGGCTCATGAAGATCTTCAAAAGGAAAACGAGTCACTTCGCGCAAAACAGATCAATTCCGCTCAGGAAGGATTTGAACCACCATGTCTTAAATGCATTGAGCGTGATAATGCTACTTCTGTTGCTGAATGTTCTACTGCTACTGCTGTTGCAATATCTTCAACTGTTGATGTGGTAACTAACCCCTCTGCTGAGGATACCACTGCTATTGCTGATGAGAATGCTAGGTTGAAGACATTGCTTGAAACAGGGATGTACAAAAGTCTTAAAGGACATCAGACATTATGTGATGTCCTCAAGAAGCAGATTCTGAACCGAAACCCCAGGAAAGAGGGTGTTGGGTTCGTGAGGAAAATAAACGCAGATGGCTCTTACTGGAAACCTGAGCAGTACCCCAAAACCACATGGGTTGCTGCAAAGGAACCTTCAGCAGATCCATCCAATTTATCTGGCTTCACTTGTGCTAACCCCATTATTATTGATGAATCCTTTGATGCAAACTATAAACTGTTTAAGAATCAGAATGGTGAAGTGTTTGCCAGGTACATTGGTACTAACTGCAGGAATGGACCGCCTATGAAGAAGATCTGGGTTCCGAAAAAGTGTCTGGAAAATCTTCCTGTGAATGTCTTCATGACACCTCACTTGAAGAAGACAAACCTCAGACCAAAGGCTTCATACGGTCCAAAGGCTTCATACAAACAGAGGACTCACCTGAGTCACACTAACGCAAATGTTTTGCAGGGAAACCATACTCAGGCATACGAATATGAGAGCGGTTCTTCGAACCGTCATGTTCATATGACCAAAAATTATACTGCTTATTCCTATGAGTATTATTGTCCACCTGCTAGACTGTTTGCTAAGGCTTCAAAGCCAAAATTCTCAGATGCTGCACTTAGACTTATAGCTTCTAAGCCACCCTTGAAGATGTGGGTGGTTAAGAAAGCTTAACTCTCTTTTGCAGAGAAAGGTCTCCAGCACAAAAACAAAATCTTCTGATGCTATTGCTGGGGACCTTAAAAATCTTGTGGGGCGCAAGATAAAATGCCCAAATGGCATCATTAGTACTTCGTTCCTGAATCGCATGCTACTCTCCCTATTAGTCCTAATCTGGATCTAAGTTTTCGTAACCCACTGGTTTGTCAAATGTTTT
Source organism: Triticum aestivum (assembly GCF_018294505.1). Taxonomy (NCBI): domain Eukaryota; kingdom Viridiplantae; phylum Streptophyta; class Magnoliopsida; order Poales; family Poaceae; genus Triticum; species Triticum aestivum. The sequence continues at coordinate 47,774,349 of NC_057806.1, read as the reverse complement.
TGCTTCACAATTCCCTTCGTGAAGCCTATCCCCCTAACTGCACTGTAGGATACGACACCAGCGACTTCAAAGTCTTCAGAATGGATTATTGACAATAGGTGTACAAATCACATGACTGGCAAAAGAAGCCTTCTTATGGACTCAACCTTACGTCCATCCGACAAGAGTCACATCACACTTGCTGACACTGGTAAAAGTAAGGTATTGGGTCTAGGCAGAGTTGCAATCTCAAAGGATCAACACATGGATAAAGTCATGTTTGTTGAATCCCTTGGCTTCAACTTAATGTCTGTCTCAATGCTTTGTGATTTGAACATGATCGTAATGTTTGGAAAATATCGTTGCCTGGTACTAATGGAATCTGACAAGTCTCTAGTGTTTGAAGGGTATCGGAAAGATGATTTGTACGTGGTAGATTTCTCAGCAGGGCCACAATTGGCAGTATGTCTTCTTGCAAAAGCTTCAGAATGCTGGCTTTGGCATCGGAGGCTTGGGCATGCTGGCATGAGGAACCTCCACACCCTTGCGAAGAAGAAGCATGTCATAGGCATCGAGGGCGTCAAGTTCAAGAAAGATCACTTATGCGGTGCCTGTGAAGCAGGGAAAATGACTAGGGCAAAACATCCTTCGAAGACAATCATGACTACTACACAACCCTTCGAACTGCTCCACATGGATCTTTTCGGTCCCACTCACTACTCAACTTTTACTACTTCTGCTTGCCTCTATGGTTTTGTCATTGTTGATGATTATTCTAGATATATGTGGGTGCACATAATCCTTTACAAGACTGAAGTGCAGGATGTCTTCAGACGCTTCACCAATCGAGCTATGAACAATTTTGGCGCCAAGATAAAGCACATCAGAAGTGACAATGTCACTGAATTCAAGAACACGGGCCTTGATACATATCTTGATACCTTGGGCATCACACATGAATTCTCAGCTCCGTACACGCCACAACAGAATGGCGTCGTCGAACGCAAGAACAGAACACTCATTGAGATGGCCAGAACAATGCTAGATGAATACAAGACTCCAAGAAAATTCTGGACTGAAGCCATTGACACTACATGCCATACAATCAATCGCGTTTATCTTCACAAGCTTATGAACAAGACATCTTATGAACTCCTAACTGGCAAGAAGCCAAATGTCAGTTACTTCAGAGTATTTGGAGCAAGGTGCTGGATCAAGGACCCACACCACACCTCAAAGTTTGCACCAAAAGCACATGAGGGATTTATGCTTGGATATGGAAAGGATTCGCACTCCTACAGAGTCTTCAATCTCTTTCATTACAAAGTGGTTGAAACAGTGGATGTGCGGTTCGATGAGACAAATGGTTCACAAAGAGAGCAACTGCCAAATGTGCTAGATGAAGTTCCAACTAATGAATCAATCAAGCTTATGGGAACTGGAGAGATTATACCTTCTGAAGCTCATCCTGAAGAAGAACTTATCATCTCAGCGCCTGATCAACATGAAGACAATGCTCAGCCTGAAGACATTCCTCCCAACTACAACACAGATCAGCAAGAGCAAAGTCTTCGCCCTGTACACCCTCGTGTTGCCAATGAAGTGCAAATTGACAGAATAATTGACAGCATCAATACACCTGGTCCACTCACTCGTTCAAGGGTAACTCAACTGGCGAATTTCTGTGGGCACTTCGCGTTCGTATCAATATCAGAACCCAAGAAAATTGAAGAAGCCTTCATGGAACCTGAATGGATTCAAGCTATGCAAGAAGAGCTTCAACAGTTTGAACTGAATAATGTATGGGAATTGGTTAAGCGTCCTGATCCACGGAAGCACAACATAATAGGCACCAAATGGATATACCGCAACAAGCAAGATGAGCATGGTCAAGTTGTCAGAAACAAAGCTCGTCTCGTTGCTCAAGGATATACTCAAGTGGAGGGCATTGACTTTGATGAAACATTTGCTCCTGTGGCTAGGCTTGAAGCCATACGCATACTGCTGGCCTATGCAAATCATCATAATATACTTCTATATCAAATGGATGTGAAAAGTGCCTTTCTCAATGGCAAGATTGAAGAAGAAGTGTATGTTGCACAACCACCTGGCTTTGAAAATCCAAAACATCCTGACATGGTATACAAGCTCAACAAGGCATTGTATGGCCTCAAACAAGCCCCTAGGGCCTGGTATGACACACTCAAATACTTCCTGAAGAGCAAAGGCTTCATACCTGGTTTCCTGGATCCCACTCTCTTCATGAAGACATATGATGGTGAACTGTTTGTGTGCCAAATATATGTGGATGACATTATCTTCGGCTGCACCAATCAGAAGTATAGTGAAGAGTTTGGATATATGATGCAAGAGCAATATCAGATGTCCATTATGGGGGAGCTGAAGTTCTTCCTTGGTCTTCAAATACGACAACAACGCAATGGCATCTTCATATCTCAAGAGAAGTATCTCAAAGATTGTCTGAAGAAGTTCGGTATGCAAGACTGCAAAGGCTTCACAACACCAATGCCAGCCAAACATCATCTAGGTCCTGACGACAATGGTAAAGAGTTTGATCAAAAGGTATACCGCTCCATGATTGGGTCTTTGCTTTATTTATGTGCATCTAGGCCAGATATTATGCTTAGTGTTTGCATGTGTGCTCGATTTCAAGCGGCACCAAAGGAGTCGCATCACTTAGCTGTGAAGCGAATTCTTCGATATTTGGCTCACACCCCAACTCTAGGATTATGGTATCCAAAGGGCTCAGAGTTTGATTTGGTTGGATTTTCGGATGCTGATTATGCTGGTGACAAGGTTGATCGCAAGTCTATATCAGGCACATGTCACTTTCTGGGACGATCACTTGTATGTTGGTCTTCAAAGAAGCAGAACTGTGTATCTCTCTCCACTGCTGAATCTGAATACATTGCTGTTGGATCTTGCTGCGCTCAGCTTCTATGGATGAAGCAAACACTCAAGGACTATGGCATTCATCTGAAGCAAGTGCCACTCTACTGCGACAACGAAAGCGCCATCAAGATTGCCAACAACCCAGTTCAGCACTCGAAGACAAAGCACATTGAAATTCGTCATCACTTTCTCAGAGATCATGTTATAAAGGAAGACATTGATATCATACACGTCAACACCGAAGAGCAATTGGCAGATATCTTCACAAAGCCCTTGGATGAGAAGAGGTTTTGCAAGTTACAGTGTGAGCTAAATATCTTGGAATCCTCAAATGTCCTGTGATCAGGCACACATCCTAACACTTATGCATATTGACGACTTAGATGTGCAACACACAAAGTAAAGTATATCTTCAATCAATGAAGACATACATTCTAAGTGTGAATACATTAATGTGGAATTTGACTTCGGAGCGCCATGATAATTGTGCGCCGTGTCTGGGTCTAATACTTCCTATACGGTGGGTAACGCCACCACCAAACGTTTCATTTTGAAGTGTTTCACTCATGGCGTTACCTTGCAATATCTTCACATTTGGTTTGGCTTCGAACTCAACATGTCTTCATGATTATCTTCACTACGTTGATTACATAGATATATACATACTAGTGTTCTGTCCTCTACAGCATTCACTTATAGCTATGTCTTCTTGGTTGAATCTTTTGAACTAAGTGAATGTGATCGGACCCTAATCTCTCTATGCTTTCTATCTCAAATTCTATCTCTCCAAGTCATATGCATTCTATTGAAACTATCGAATGTCTTCACTGCGTCCTTGTCAGAAGAAGATAAAGAGACAACCATAAAGTCCGTTTTCAATGCTCATTCCTCCACATAAAATCCGGAGAAGCAGGAACGACCGCCCGACAATCCAGACGTGCATGGGATGTGGAACTGCCCCCAAAATACCGCATGATGGCCACGTACTACTCAAATGCGAATCGCCAGGGGCACCTGAGTAATAGCGCAGTGCCGTCCCTGCGCCTATAAGTTCACACTTACCACGGTCATTATCTCCTTCTTCCACCCTCGCACGAACCCTAGCGCCACCGCTAGCACTCGACGACGCCGGAGACGAAGCGCTTCGCTGTCGCAACCTCTCCAACGCCGTCCTCACGCCGACCGCGGACATCGTCTCTCCGCCGTCGCCGTAGGTGTTTTCCGTCGCCAAGTTAGGGCACGGAGAACTGAACTGCTCGGCATCATCTCCCACTTCCGTCTGGCAGTTCCAAGTGTGGTAAATAATGTTGGGGAACGTTGCAGAAAACAAAAATTTTCCTACTCGTTTCACCAAGATCATCTAGGAGTTCATCTAGCAACGAGTGATTAGATGCATCTACATACCTTTGTAGATCGCGCACGGAAGCGTTCAAAAGAACGGTGATGATGTAGTCGTACTCGACGTGATCCAAATCACCGATGACCAGCGCCGAACGGACGGCACCTCCGCGTTCAACACACGTATGGAACAGCCACGTCTCCTCCTTCTTGATCCAGCAAGGGAGGGAGGAGAGGTTGAGGGAGATGGCACCAGCAGCAGCACGACGGCGTGGTGTTGATGGAGCTGCAGTACTCCGGCAGAGCTTCGCTAAGCACTATGGAGGTGGAGGAGGTGTTGGGGAGGGAGAAGGAGGCAACCAAAGGCCAAGGCGTTCAGGTATGAAGTCCCTCCTCTCCCCCACTATATATAGGGGTGCCAAGGGGGGGTGGCCGGCCCTAGGAGATCCAATCTCCTAGGGGGTGCGGCGGCCAAGGGGGGTTTCCCTCCCCCCCAAGGCACCTAGGAGGTGCTTTACCCTCCTAGGACTCTTACCCCCTTAAACCCTAGGCGCATGGGCCTATGTGGGGCTGGTGCCCTTGGCCCATTAGGCCAAGGCGCACCCCCTTACAGCCCATGTGGCCCCCCGGGACAGGTGGACCCACACGGTGGACCCCCGGGACCCTTCCGGTGGTCCCGGTACAATACCGATAACCCCGAAACTTGTCCCGATGCCCGAAACAGGACTTCCCATATATAAATCTTTACCTCCGGACAATTCCGGAACTCCTCGTGACGTCCGGGATCTCATCCGGGACTCCGAACAACATTCGGGTTACTGCATATACATATCCCTACAACCCTAGCGTAACCGAACCTTAAGTGTGTAGACCCTACGGGTTCGGGAGACAAGCAGACATGACCGAGACGACTCTCCGGTCAATAACCAACAGCGGGATCTGGATACCCATGTTGGCTCCCACATGCTCCACGATGATCTCATCGGATGAACCACGATGTCGAGGATTCAATCAACCCCGTACGCTATTCCCTTTGTCTATCGATATGTTACTTGCCCGAGATTCGATCGTCGGTATCCCAATACCTCATTCAATCTCGTTACCGGCAAGTCACTTTACTCGTACCGTAATGCATGATCCCGTGACCAGACACTTGGTCACTCTGAGCTCATTATGATGATGCATTACCGAGTGGGCCCAGTGATACCTCTCCGTCATACGGAGTGACAAATCCCAGTCTTGATCCATGTCACCCAACAGACACTTTCGGAGATACCCGTAGTCTACCTTTATAGTCACCCAGTTATGTTGTGACGTTTGGCATACCCAAAGCACTCCTACGGTATCCGGGAGTTACACGATCTCATGGTCTAAGGAAAAGATACTTGACATTGGAAAACTCTAGCAAACGAACTATACGATCTTGTGCTATGTTTAGGATTGGGTCTTGTCCATCACATCATTCTCCCAATGATGTGATCTCGTTATCAATGACATCCAGTGTCCATAGTCAGGAAACCATGACTATCTGTTGATCAACGAGCTAGTCAACTAGAGGCTCACTAGGGACATGTTGATGTCTCTTATTCACACATGTATTATGATTTCCGGATAACACAATTATAGCATGAATAAAGACAATTATCATGAACAAGGAAATATAATAATAATGCTTTTATTATTGCCTCTAGGGCATATTTCCAACAGTCTCCCACTTGCACTAGAGTCAATAATCTAGTTACATTGTGATGAATCGAACACCCATGGAATTCTGGTGTTGATCATGTTTTGCTCTAGGGAGAGGTTTAGTCAACGGATCTGCTACATTCATGTCCGTATGTACTTTACAAATCTCTATGTCTCCATCTTGAACATTTTCACGAATGGAGTTGAAGCGACGCTTGATGTGCCTTGTCTTCTTGTGAAACCTGGTCTCCTTGGCAAGTGCAATAGCTCCAGTGTTGTCACAGAAGAGCTTGATCGGCCCCGACGCATTGGGTATGACTCCTAGGTCGGTGATGAACTCCTTCACCCATATTGCTTCATGTGCTGCCTCCGAGGCTGCCATGTACTCCGCTTCACATGTAGATCCCGCCACGACGCTTTGCTTGCAACTGCACCAGCTTACTGCCCCACCATTCAAAATATACACGTATCCGGTTTGTGACTTAGAGTCATCCAGATCTGTGTCGAAGCTAGCGTCGACGTAACCCTTTACGACGAGCTCTTCGTCACCTCCATAAACGAGAAACATTTCCTTAGTCCTTTTCAGGTACTTCAGGATATTCTTGACCGCTGTCCAGTGTTCCTTGCCGGGATTACTTTGGTACCTTCCTACCAAACTGACGGCAAGGTTAACATCAGGTCTGGTACACAGCATGGCATACATAATAGAACCTATGGCTGAGGCATAGGGGATGACGCTCATCTCTTCTATATCTTCTGTCGTGGTCGGACATTGAGCTGAGCTCAATTTCACACCTTGTAACACAGGCAAGAATCCTTTCTTGGATTGATCCATATTGAACTTCTTCAATATCTTATCAAGGTATGTGCTTTGTGAAAGACCTATGAGGCGTCTCGATCTATCTCTATAGATTTTGATGCCTAATATATAAGCAGCTTCTCCAAGGTCCTTCATTGAAAAACTTTTATTCAAGTAGGCCTTGATGCTGTCCAAGAGTTCTATATCATTTCCCATCAAAAGTATGTCATCTACATATAATATGAGAAATGCTACAGAGCTCCCACTCACTTTCTTGTAAACGCAGGCTTCTCCATAAGTCTGTGTAAACCCAAACGCTTTGATCATCTCATCAAAGCGAATGTTCCAACTCCGAGATGCTTGCACCAGCCCATAAATCGAGCGTTGGAGCTTGCACACTTTGTCAGCATTCTTAGGATCGACAAAGCCTTCCGGCTGCATCATATACAATTCTTCCTTAAGGAAACCATTAAGGAATGTCGTTTTGACGTCCATTTGCCATATTTCGTAATCATAGAATGCGGCAATTGCTAACATGATTCGGACGGACTTCAGCTTCGCTACCGGTGAGAAAGTCTCATCGTAGTCAACCCCTTGAACTTGTCGATAACCCTTAGCGACAAGCCGAGCTTTATAGATGGTCACATTACCATCCGCGTCTGTCTTCTTCTTAAAGATCCATTTATTTTCTATGGCTCGCCGTTCAACGGGCAAGTCAGTCAAAGTCCATACTTTGTTTTCATACATGGATCCTATCTCGGATTTCATGGCTTCTAGCCATTTGTCGGAATCCGGTCCCGCCATCGCTTCTTCATAGTTCGAAGGTTCACCGTCGTCTAACAACATGATTTCCAAGACAGGGTTGCCGTACCACTCTGGTGCGGAACGTGTCCTTGTGGACCTTCGAATTTCAGTAGGAGCTTGATCAGAAGTATCTTGATCATTATCATTAACTTCCTCTCTAGTCGGTGCTGGCACCTCAGGAACATTTTCTTGAGTTGCGCCATTTTCCGGTTCAAGAGGCAATACTTCATCAAGCTCTACTTTCCTCCCACTTACTTCTTTCGAGAGAAACTCTTTCTCCAGAAAGGACCCATTCTTGGCAACAAAGATCTTGCCTTCGGATCTGAGGTAGAAGGTGTACCCAATAGTTTCTTTTGGGTACCCTATGAAGACGCATTTTTCCGATTTGGGTTCGAGCTTTTCAGGTTGAAGTTTCTTTACATAAGCATCGCATCCCCAAACTTTTAGAAACGACAGTTTAGGTTTCTTCCCAAACCATAATTCATACGGTGTCGTCTCAACGGATTTCGACGGAGCCCTATTTAAAGTGAATGCGGCAGTCTCTAAAGCATAGCCCCAAAAGGACAGCGGTAAATCGGTAAGAGACATCATAGATCGCACCATATCTAATAGAGTGCGATTACGACGTTCGGACACACCATTACGCTGAGGTGTTCCAGGCGGCGTGAGTTGTGAAACTATTCCACATTTTCTTAAGTGTGTGCCAAACTCGTGACTCAAGTATTCTCCACCACGATCTGATCGCAGAAACTTGATTTTCCTGTCACGTTGATTTTCAACCTCACTCTGAAATTCCTTGAACTTTTCAAAGGTTTCGGACTTGTGTTTCATTAAGTAGATATACCCATACCTACTTAAATCATCAGTGAGGGTGAGAACATAACGATAGCCACCGCGAGCCTCAACACTCATTGGACCGCACACATCGGTATGTATGATTTCCAATAAGTCGGTTGCTCGCTCCATTGTTCCTGAGAACGGAGTCTTGGTCATTTTACCCATAAGGCATGGTTCGCACGTGTCAAATGATTCATAATCAAGAGACTCTAAAAGTCCATCAGCATGGAGCTTCTTCATGCGTTTGACACCTATGTGACCAAGGCGGCAGTGCCACAAGTATGTGGGACTATCATTATCAACTTTACTTCTTTTGGTACTCACATTATGAACATGTGTAGCATCACATTCGAGATTCATAAAGAATAAACCATTCACCATAGGAGCATGACCATAAAACATATCTCTCATAAAAATGGAACAACCATTATTCTCAGATTTAAAAGAGTAGCCATCTCGAATTAAACGAGATCCCGATACAATGTTCATGCTCAAAGCTGGCACTAAATAACAATTATTAAGGTTTAAAACTAATCCCGAAGGGAGATGCAGAGGTAGCGTGCCGACGGCGATCACATTGACCTTGGAACCATTCCCGACGCGCATCGTCACCTCGTCCTTTGCCAGTTTCCGCTTATTCTGCAGCCCCTGCTTTGAGTTACAAATGTGAGCAACTGCACCGGTATCAAATACCCAGGAGCCACTACGGGCACTAGTAAGGTACACATCAATTACATGTATATCACATATACCTTTGGTTTTGCCGGCCTTCTTATCCGCTAAGTACTTAGGGCAGTTCCGCTTCCAGTGACCGCTTCCCTTGCAATAAAAGCACTCAGTCTCGGGCTTGGGTCCATTCTTTGGCTTCTTCCTGGCAGCTTGCTTGCCGGGCGCGGCAACCTCCTTGCCGTCCTTCTTGAAGCTCTTTTTACCCTTGCCTTTCTTGAACTTAGTGGTTTTATTGATCATCAACACTTGATGTTCCTTCCTGACTTCTACCTCTGCTGATTTTAGCATAGCAAATACTTCAGGAATGGTCTTTTCCATCCCCTGCATATTGAAGTTCATCACAAAGCTCTTGTAGCTTGGTGGAAGCGACTGGAGGATTCTGTCAATGACCGCATCATCCGGTAGATTAACTCCCAGCTGAGTCAAGCGGTTATGCAATCCAGACATAGTGAGTATGTGCTCACTGACAGAACTGTTTTCCTCCATCTTACAGCTGACGAATTTGTCGGAGACTTCATATCTCTCGACCCGGGCATGAGCTTGGAAAACCATTTTCAGCTCTTCGAACATCTCATATGCTCCATGTCTCTCAAAACGCTTTTGGAGGCCCGGCTCTAGGCTGTAAAGCATGCCGCACTGAACGAGGGAGTAGTCATCGAAACGTGCCTGCCAAGCGTTCATAACGTCTTGTTCCGCAGGGAGAACGGGTGCGTCACCAAGCGGTGCTTGTAGGACATAATCTTTCTTGGCAGCTATGAGGATGATCCTCAGGTTCCGGACCCAGTCCATATAGTTGCTGCCATCGTCTTTCAGCTTAGTTTTCTCTAGGAACGCGTTGAAGTTGAGGACTACGTTGGCCATTTGATCTACAAGACATATTGCAAAGATTTTAGACTAAGTTCATGATAATTAAGTTCAACTAATCAAATTATTAGTGAACTCCCACTTAGATTAGACATCCCTCTAGTCATCTAAGTATTACATGATCCGAGTTAAACTAGACCGTGTCCGATCATCACGTGAGACGGACTAGTCAACATCGGTGAACATCTTCATGTTGATCGTATCTTCTATATGACTCATGCTCGACCTTTCGGTCTTCTGTGTTCCGAGGCCATGTCTGTACATGCTAGGCTCGTCAAGTCAACCTAAGTGTTTGCATGTGTAAATCTGTCTTACACCCGTTGTATGTGAACGTCTGAATAAAACACCCGATCATCACGTGGTGTTTTGAGACAGCGAACTGTCGCAACGGTGCACAGTTAGGGGGAACACTTCTTGAATTTATTGTGAGGGATCATCTTATTTACTACCGTCGTTCTAAGTAAACAAGATGCAAAACATGATAAACATCACATGCAATCAAATAATAAACGTGACATGATATGGCCAATATCACATAGCTCCTTTGATCTCCATCTTGGGGCTCCATGATCATCTTGTCACCGGCTTGACACCATGATCTCCATCATCGTGATCTCCATCATCGTGTCTCCATGAAGTTGCTCGCCAACTATTACTTCTACTACTATGGCTAACGCGTTTAGCAATAAAGTAAAGTAATTACATGGCGTTTCTTGATGACACGCAGGTCATATAAAAGAATAAAGACAACTCCTATGGCTCCTGCCGGTTGTCATACTCATCGACATGCAAGTCGTGATTCCTATTACAATAGCATGAACATCTCATACATCACATATAGATCATTCATCATTCATCACAACTTTGGCCATATCATATCACAAACCACTTGCTGCAAAAACAAGTTAGACGTCCTCTAATTGTTGTTGCAAGTTTTTTACGTGGCTGAATTAGGGTTCTAGCAAGAACGTTTTCTCACCTACGTTAAAGCCACAACGTGATTTTTCAACTTCTATTTACCCTTCATAAGGACCCTGTTCATCGATTCCGCTCCAACTAAAGTAGGAGAGACAGACACCCGCCAGCCACCTTATGCAACTAGTGCATGTTAGTCGGTGGAACCGGTCTCACGTAAGCGTACGTGTAAGGTTGGTCCGGGCCGCTTCATCCCACAATACCGCTGAAGAAAGAAAGGACTAGTAACGGCAAGAAAGTTGACAAATCTACGCCCACAACAAATTGTGTTCTACTCGCGCAAGAAGAACTACGCATAGACCTAGCTCATGATGCCACTGTTGGGGAACGTTGCAGAAAACAAAAATTTTCCTACTCGTTTCACCAAGATCATCTAGGAGTTCATCTAGCAACGAGTGATTAGATGCATCTACATACCTTTGTAGATCGCGCACGGAAGCATTCAAAAGAACGGTGATGATGTAGTCGTACTCGACGTGATCCAAATCACCGATGACCAGCGCCGAACGGACGGCACCTCCGCGTTCAACACACGTACGGAACAGCCACGTCTCCTCCTTCTTGATCCAGCAAGGGAGGGAGGAGAGGTTGAGGGAGATGGCACCAGCAGCAGCACGACGGCGTGGTGTTGATGGAGCTGCAGTACTCCGGCAGAGCTTCGCTAAGCACTATGGAGGTGGAGGAGGTGTTGGGGAGGGAGAAGGAGGCAACCAAAGGCCAAGGCGTTCAGGTATGAAGTCCCTCCTCTCCCCCACTATATATAGGGGTGCCAAGGGGGGGTGGCCGGCCCTAGGAGATCCAATCTCCTAGGGGGTGCGGCGGCCAAGGGGGGTTTCCCTCCCCCCCAAGGCACCTAGGAGGTGCCTTACCCTCCTAGGACTCTTGCCCCCTTAAACCCTAGGCGCATGGGCCTATGTGGGGCTGGTGCCCTTGGCCCATTAGGCCAAGGCGCACCCCCTTACAGCCCATGTGGCCCCCCAGGACAGGTGGACCCACCCGGTGGACCCTCGGGACCCTTCCGGTGGTCCCGGTACAATACCGATAACCCCGAAACTTGTCCCGATGCCCGAAACAGGACTTCCTATATATAAATCTTTACCTCCGGACCATTCCGGAACTCCTCGTGACGTCCGGGATCTCATCCGGGACTCCGAACAACATTCGGGTTACTGCATATACATATCCCTACAACCCTAGCGTAACCGAACCTTAAGTGTGTAGACCCTACGGGTTCGGGAGACAAGCAGACATGACCGAGACGACTCTCCGGTCAATAACCAACAGCGGGATCTGGATACCCATGTTGGCTCCCACATGCTCCACGATGATCTCATTGGATGAACCACGATGTCGAGGATTCAATCAACCCCGTACGCTATTCCCTTTGTCTATCGATATGTTACTTGCCCGAGATTCGATCGTCGGTATCCCAATACCTCGTTCAATCTCGTTACCGGCAAGTCACTTTACTCGTACCGTAATGCATGATCCCGTGACCAGACACTTGGTCACTCTGAGCTCATTATGATGATGCATTACCGAGTGGGCCCAGTGATACCTCTCCGTCATACGGAGTGACAAATCCCAGTCTTGATCCATGTCACCCAACAGACACTTTCGGAGATACCCGTAGTCTACCTTTATAGTCACCCAGTTACGTTGTGACGTTTGGCATACCCAAAGCACTCCTACGGTATCCGGGAGTTACACAATCTCATGGTCTAAGGAAAAGATACTTGACATTGGAAAACTCTAGCAAACGAACTATACGATCTTGTGCTATGTTTAGGATTGGGTCTTGTCCATCACATCATTCTCCCAATGATGTGATCTCGTTATCAATGACATCCAGTGTCCATAGTCAGGAAACCATGACTATCTGTTGATCAACGAGCTAGTCAACTAGAGGCTCACTAGGGACATGTTGATGTCTGTTATTCACACATGTATTACGATTTCCGGATAACACAATTATAGCATGAATAAAGACAATTATCATGAACAAGGAAATATAATAATAATGCTTTTATTATTGCCTCTAGGGCATATTTCCAACAAATAAAACTTCTTTTTACAGCCCCGTTTGATCTCATGGTTCTGTCACTTTCTACCACAAGAGGTTTATCTTCACACAAGTTAGATCTCTTAATCTGCATCTCATAACATGCCGAGTATATTCACTTGTGCTTCATAAAGTAGTTAGATTCCTCATTTGTACTGATCTGTGGGTTCGTACAAATCTAGAACCAACTGCTTATCTATGAGTGAATATCTTCGCACGATGAGGTCAATGTCTTCTAAACTGATTAATCTTCAAAACCTTCTGAGAATGCATATGACCTCTTCCCCTTCCCTCGCACCTTAATGCTGTCACAGGTACATGTCCGTGGGAGAATCCTTCGGTTCTCATAGTCTGCATTCATTTGCAGAATTCCTAAAGCATCACATAAACTCTCCTGAAGCCAGTTCCTGTTGGACCAGCAAAAGAAAGCCTTTGAAGCCTTTGAAAGTCTTGAAGCCTTTCAAGTTAAAGTTTATGGCTTCAGAAGCAGCATCAAGGAAGGGGGGCAGACAGCGACGTGAAGGAACTTCCAAAGATCTGCCTGAAGACCTAGCAGAAATGTATAAAATAGATCCTGAAGAGAATTATGGGCAGCGCAAGACCCGAATCCAATGGATTCGACGCTATTGGGCTGAACAGTGGTTCAAATACCGCTTCGTCACCCAGGAGTATGCTGAGAAATGTGCCATCAAGAAGCCATGGGGGGACATCCTTTACAAGAATCTCATACCCAAGACCAGAGGTGAAGCCATTGCTCAAGGCTTCTACCCATGCATGGTCCGAGGACCACAGCCTGATGATGCGCATCCGTCGTCACTCCTCTGGTGTCGTGACGACAATCTCTTCAAGCGCAACTTCCAGTTTTCTCAACAGTCAGCGAAGCTGAACAAGAAGAAATTTGGGTTAGACTTCAACCCTGGCCCCTCAGCACCAAGGGCAGATGGCACACGTTACGCAGAACCCAATATCATCGGTCCGTTTGCAAATCTTGAGGGCCTGATCACCCACATGCTAGTCCAAGGGACTGCCGTGAATGACCCTCCAGCTGACTCTGAGTCTGATGAAGCTCCTGCTGTGCCGAAGCCAAAGCAGTCAAAGAAGCCAAAAGCTTCAAAGCCAGCCCCTGCCTCAAAAATCTCAAGGGCAAAGCCATTGAAAACTGCACCTCCTGAAGTCAGTGTGCAGTCTGAAGACGTATCCCGCGTCTCCAAGCCCCAGAAAGAAAAGGAGCCCCAGCAACAAACCGGCAAAGAGCTCACTGCTGCTGCCATTCTGCGCAGCGAAGCCATTGATCTATCAAGCGATGAAGATCTTGGAGATGACGCTCTAGAGCAACTTATCAAAAGCAAAGAAGAAGCCGAAATCTTCAACAATTTGCCTCTCTTTGATGTCGCCATCATCCACAACTTCATCGACGAATGGTTTGCCTCCCCAGACATAAGATTCGAAGATCTGCAGCTGCCTGTCGGCCTCAGCGTCGCCTTCCAAGGCGCAATTGCTTCAGAACTTGCCATTGCTCGGCGCATAGTTGAGCTGAAGCAGAAAATTGATCATGAAAAGGCTCAGTTCAAGAAGCACATGGCCAGGCTCAGCGTGCAGGAAGTGAAGAGCTTCAAAACCATGTTGCATGAGCTCAAGGAAAATTTCCTGAAGAAGCATGCTGAAGCTCAGGGCTCGCGTGAGCGGATGAAGTCTCTGGCAGAACGATGTGTGCAGGCCTACAATGAGGCCGAGAAGCGCAAGGCACTTGGGCGTCCTGGCATCGACCCTAAGATGGCCGCGAAGAAGAAGAAGCAGCCTGATGTGAATGAACCAGAGGCACCAAGACAAGAAGCTATTCCAATTGTCTTCCCAACCGCCACGACTGATTCGAAGCCAAAGAGCCGGTCAACCGCTTCAGAGCTTAAGAAGACACGAAATGCAGAGGCTGAAGCTAGGAAGAGGAAACACTCTGAAGCCTCTCCTTCTGACCCCACCAAGAAGAAGCGCAAGATCAAGAAAGCTCGGGCTGCTCCCACAGAGCCCTTGATGGTTGAACCCCTCTCTGTCATTCACCCCAACGCAGTAGCGAAGGAAGAAAATGTTGCGGCTGCCACCACAAACACTGAAGCCAATGTGGAGCCCGCCCCACCAAATGCTTCAGCGGACAGCGAAGCTACTGAGCCAGACACTTCTGTTCCTGAGTCTGCTGCAGGTCCATAGTTTGATTATCATATTGAGCACAGGCCTCATGTCTAGAAGCCAGTCCCAAGGCTTCCAAGGTTCCCAGGTCCTGCATCAGCACCTGGCTCCTTTGATATTAATAGCTTCAAGGCAGATAATACATTTTTCAACAGCTCCAAGAACCCCTATTCAAGGGAAAGGATTGTATCAGATGGGTTCTGGAGCTATCCTCAGCGCAGCTACTACTCAAGCATCCTATATAACCAAGGTCGCATCTTCCCGCACAAGCGCCTTGAGGTTGAAGCCATTGCTGGTCTGCCATGTCTTGAGGAAGCCTTGAATTGCTTCAAGCAAGTGGGTCTGCTGCCGTTTGTCACAGATGAAGAGCACTGGAATGAAGAGCTTCTACTTCAGTTTTATGCCACCCTCCACATTAGAGGATACAATAGAGATCCGAAGACTTGGGTCCTGGAGTGGATGACCGACAATGTCCATCATGAAGCCAATGCATTTGATATCATTGAGCTCACCGGCCTGCCCACTCCTGGCGAATTCTACGAGGAAGGCTGTCAACTATATGCTGAAGCTATTGAGAGCATATTCCAGAGGCCTGAACCAAATATGAGTCAGATGCTCTCAATGATGAAGCCATTGCCCCATGATGCTCCTTATCCAACAGAGTTCTTCGTTGAAGACTTTGAGTTCCTGCCCAGGACCATATATCACATCATCCGGCGGACTCTCTGGCCTATTAAAGGGCACTCTCCAAATGCCAAGATCGAAGGTGCAGTGAAGACTATGATATTCTGTATCCTTCATGGAAAATGGTTCAACGTACAAGATTTCTTCATACGCCAACTTGCAGCGTCAGGCTCAGATTTATTTGGTTTGAAGTTCTATGCTCCTTGGGTGATGAGGCTGATCAAACTGCACTCTGCGATCTTGTATCAGCCCTCAGCTCGAAACCATCGGCTCTTCTTGCCAGATGTGGACACCTCCTCTGAAGCTATATATCCTGAGCCTGCCAAGCAACCGTTGAGTCTTCAGAATGTAGAACACCAGAGCTTCACTCAAAACGATGAAGGTGTTGAAGCCATCTCCAGGGTGTATCCTTTGGCTGGCACTACATGTGCGCCACACCCTGCTTCAACTGAAGCCACTGATAGTGCACCTGCTTCAAGACCCAAGAAGCGCACTCGTGTTCTCACTGACCGAGAGCTTCTTGTGGCCCTTCATCAAAAACAAGATAGGCATCACGACTGGCTAAAGCGTCAGATGAAAAGCCTCTTGGTGGATGTTAATCGTCTTCGAAATCTTGCCACCAAGAATGCTTTTGTCACTCATGAGACGTGCCGTCGTACATGGAAAGGGCTCTCAATGATATGCACTGAAGCTGAACTTGAAGAGGATGGCTTCACAGAGCGCTTCAAGTTTGACACCACACCTCCTAGAAGGGCTGTGATGCGCAACACACCATCACTTGAAGACTCTGAGTTTTCTTCATCTGCTGCCACAGTCACTGCCAGAATCATTGATGAAGACGACGATGCTACATCACCGCCACCTGCTTCAGCACCTCCAAGCTCTGCACCGCCAAACAACTCCACCGACCCTGCTGCGCCTGGGAACGCGTAGAAAACTATATGTCTTCAAACCTTTTTGGTCATTACTGACAAAAGGGGGAGAAGCATATGATGTTTATAGTCTTCAAGCGGGTCAATATGGGCGGGTGCCTTATGTTTTGTTATATTTTGCTTCGTGTTTACAACTCTTGTTTTTGCTTCATTTGGTTCTTTGAGTTGTAAACACTAAAACTCGATGGTCGTCTGCTACTTGTTTGCCACTCTGTTTGCGAAGATAAATTTCGCATGTGCAATGATAAATTCCGCACTTATCTCATTCTGCAGATGTCCATTTTCCATCATGCATGTCATTATTTTCATATACTTTCACATGCATAGTGGATTTTCATCATAAGCTGAAGTGGATCTCCACAAGTACAACCTGCCATGTGCATTTGCATTCTAAAAGCAAATTAACTTATATGCACATCTTCAGGGGGAGCCCTTGCAACTTATGAAGACAATTCCTTTACAATTTCACAGACTATATTCCCCGTTGAAAACTTCAACTAGTTTGTCATCAATCACCAAAAAGGGGGAGATTGTAAGTGCATCTAGTGCCACCCCTAGTTGGTTTTGGAGTATTGACGACAAACCTAGTTGAGGGACTAATGTGTTTGTGAGAATTGCAGGATAATACAGGTAGAAGTCCCTCATTGATTCGGTTTTACTACCAGAGATGACCCCTAAAAATGTATGAAGACATTGAAGACAAAGGTGGTACATGAAGATATTCACTTTGAAGACTATGACAAAAGAAGACACGTTATGAAGCATATGGAGCTCGAAGACTTAGATCTTTCGTAGTTCTTTTTCTTTTGTGTTGAGTCATAGGAACCACCGTACTGTTAAGTGGGGTCCAGGAGAACCAGTCAGAATGACTGAAGTGATGCCTAAATCAAAAACCTATGTCTTCGAGTGAAGACAATGAGAGCGAATCTTGTCCAGAGCCGGACAAGTCAGCTTTGCTTGTAGCCCAAGTAAAGTTGCCATGAGAGTTCGAAATCTGACCGTTGAGACACGTGTCAGTTCCTTAGTGACCCAGGGTCATTTCGGACAAATCAGGCCGGGTTGCCAAGTGGCTATAAATAGCCCACCCCCACAACCATAAACGGTTGGCTGCTCAGATTTTAGTGCACGGCTTTTGTCGTTTGAGAGCAACCCACCTCGAAGCCTTTGAGAGAAAATTCCTAGTGAGGAGAAAAGCCCTAACCACCCAGAGCCAGAGCAAATTGGGCATCACTTAGGTCTTCTTGTCTGTGTGATCTGAAGACTTATTACACTTGAGAACTGTGAATCCTCCAGACGGTTAGGCATCGCGTTCAGAGCATCCAAGAGACATTGTGGATTGCCAGTGAACGAAGTTTGTGAAGGTTTGAGAGTCTACCTTGAAGACTTACCAGAGTGATTGGGCGAGGACTAAGTGATCTTAGCTCAAGGAGAATACGGTGAGGACTTGGTGTCCTGAACTGTGTGTTCAGGACTGGGTGTCCGGGACTGTGTGTTCTAAGGTTTAAATACCTAGCCGCTCCAACCAGATGTACAGTTGTCACAGCAACTGGAACTGGTCCAACACATCATTGTCTTCAACGAGTCACTGGTTTCATCTTCACTTCCTTTTCTTACTGTTACTCATTGTGAAGTCATTGCATACCTGCTCTATCTTTTGTCTTCACAACGTGAATGTATGATCTGTTTGGCTTCATAACTTCTTCCTACCTGATCCTTATTACACTACAGTTGTTCGTCATTGTGCTTTCACTCTATTGAATACATGACCATGGCTGGCCTAGTGTAATCTAACTTCCGCTGCATAGTAATAAGCATAATCTTCGCTGTTTATCTTCATAACTCTCACGTTTTGAAGACTTTCATAAAAATCACCTATTCACCCCCCTCTAGTCGATATAACGCACTTTCATACACATTTCATTACCCAACTTATCCAAAGCGCACTGAAACCCAACTTCTCCATAGCACCCTCCAAAAAGTCCCAATCCACCTTGTTTCTTTGAAAGCGACATGTAATAAATAGTCAACTAAGTTCTAATAAGGTAGGAATCTTGGGATTGTCTTTGTTATTCGATTTCTAGGCCTAAAAACTCCCAAAGGTTTCACATTTGTGAACATAAATATCATATTTTAACTTTATAACCATTTTGTTTTTTCTCCAACGATGCTAGGCATTTAACTTGGCATCTAACTTGGGGCTTAATCGATTTATAGTTTGCATAGACCAATTAACATCACATCGGTTGGGCTCTCCATAGTTTACTTCTGTTCGAAGCATTTCCTATATGGCGCTTCTGGCACCCGTTTTAGTACATTTAGCAAGCTGGTGCACACTCCTCCTGAAGTTGGGCCGGCCGATCCAAATATTTATGTCTGTTTTTAACCCGCAAAAAATGTGCACGTGGGTGGGATTCAAACCCGCAATATCCTGTTCATTGTACACCACAGTAACCAACCGGCCGCCTCATTTGATGTGTTTGTTTGCATCTACTTCCCTCTTTTCCTCTTTCTTTTTTCCTTTCTTCTTGTTCCCTCTTTTCTCTTTTTTGGAATGGTTTTGTTTTTTTGTTTTTTTTTCTTATTTACTTTTGCTAAATGCGTGAACTTTTTTCAACTTCATGAACTCTTTTTTCAAAATCGATGATCTTTTTTTAAAAATGGATGAGTTTTTTCAAATTTGTGAACTTTTTAGAAAATTGATGAATTTTTAAAAAATTGTTGAACTACTCTAAAAGTAGATGATTTTTATTAAAAAATATATATTAAGTTTTTTTTCAAAATTGATGATTTTTCCCGAAACAGATGGACTTTGTTTCAAATATGGTTAATTTTTTTGGATAGCCATTTTTTGGTGGTTTTACGGCATTGTAATATGATTTGCTCCTCTGCTCGTCGGTGGGCTGGCCCACCAGTCACTGTAGTGAGCACCACTACTCTTTTGCGACGCTAAAAGCATTGAATAGGCGCTCCATTTGTTCGGCAGACTGGCCTAGTTTTCGTTCCAGTCTGCTCAGCTATCCGAAACAACTAATTAAGAAGAATTCTTTTAAAGATCACTCTCATCTCCCCAGGTTGCGACAAGTGGCACACTACGCCACTTCTCGCAACCTGGGAGTTTTTTCTTTTTTTTTCCGTAGATCCTTTTATTCAAAACGTTTTATCTCATAAATCGTGCGTCCAAATCTCGAACCGTTTTCTTCTATGTTGTTAGGTTTTGACGAACAATTTTTTTCACGGAAGAAAAGACTAAACATGGAGCACTTTTTCCCTTTTCGAAAGCCATTTTCGAGAGGCATGACCGTACGTATCGCGGAAACAAAACTGTGTCTCTCGTGAAATCAAAACCATGCCTCTCACGAAAGGAACAGAAAAAAGAGAACCATTTCCGAGAGGCACGGTCGTGCCTCTCGCGGAAGTAAAACCGTGCCTCTCACGAAAGAAAAAAGAAGAAAACACGTCTTTTATGTTTTCAAGAGGCACGGTCATGCCTCTGGCGGAAGCAAAACCGTACCTCTTATAGAAGTAAAAAAACAAAAAAAACACATTTTTTTCATTTCTGAGAGGCACGACCGTGCCTCTCGCGAAAGCAAAACCATGCTTCTCGTGGAAGGAAAAAAGAAGAGAATATATTTTTTTGTTTCTGAGAGGCACGATCGTGCCTTTCACCGAAGCAAAACCATGCCTCTCGAAAGCAAAACCGTGCTTCTCACAGAAGAAAAAAAATGAGTTTTTTCGCACAAAAAATTGTTTTTGAATTTTTTTATCAAAAAGTTAAGAAAGACCGGTGAAAAACCAAAGACGAAAAAACAATTTAAAAGTAAAAAAAAAAATCTGAAGGGAGCGCCTAGAGCACGACACGTGGTGTCGGCTGAGAGCGTGCCAAGACATCCGCAAGTGATCCTTGGGAGGCTACCGAATGAGCGCTATTCAATTAGTTGCTCTCATATCTCGCTTATGGTGAGATGGTAGTTCTCCTCGTCTGAAGCACTGCGTAGCGCCACCTGAATGGGCCGGCACAGTAGAGAGTTTTCTCGGTCGTGTGTCGTTCGTTTGTTGCTTCTGATCGTTGTGTGCTTCGGGTTTTTTTGTTTTTTTATTTCTTCAACAACTCTGGTTTCCCTTTTTATTTTCTTTGTTATACTTCCTTTTTTTCTTCCTTTCTAGGTTTTAAAGTTTTCTTTTTTTCCTCTTTTTTGCACAGGTTTTTCTCTGTTCTTTTCTTCTTAGATTTTTTCCTTTTCTTCCTTTCTCAGTTTTCTTCGGTGTTTTCTCAAGACAAGTCTGCCTTTTTCATACACATCAGGACATATTTATGCACATCAAATATATATTTTAATGCCTATTTTATTTTGAATACGCATTGCACATTTTTCATATACCTGAGGTACAGTTTTTATATACTCCCTCCGTTCCTAAATATAAGACTTTTTAGAGATTCCACTATAGACTATATACAAAGCAAAATGCGTGAATCTACACTGTAAAGTATGCCTATATACATCCGTATGTAGTCCATAGTGGAATATCTAAAAGGTCTTATATTTAGGAACGGAAGGAGTACATAATTAACAATTTTCAAATACATGATTAAATATTTTAAATATCTTCTTTATATCTACATTTTCTACATACACCTTCTCCATTTTTTTATACATCGGGAACATTATATTGCACATGTTTAACTTTTTTAAATACATGATTTACATATCTAAATACATGAGTAAGTTTTCTTTTCATATTAATTTTTTATGTCTACTTTTTTCATACATGTTGTACGTTTATACATAAGAAACATTGGTTTATAGATGTTTGACATTTTTGTGTACATGACTAACATTTTATGTTAAAAAAGCAAAAAAAATTATGAATGCTTAACATATTTTCGATACAGGATTAAATTTTAGCCATGTTTATATTTAATATCTAGTTTTTTCATACATATTGTACATATTTCTTATACATTAGAAACAATATTTTGAACGCATTTAACATTTTTCAAATGCATGATTCAAAAAAATTCAAAATTTTATGTAAAATGTTTTTCGTAATAAATATTTGGAATATTTAGAAATATAAACAAAAGTTTAAAAAAGAAAGAAGAAAACAGAAAACAAGGACACATAAAATATAGTAAAAAACGAACGCTTAAGGCCCTTCGTACTAGGCCGGCCCATTAGTGCAGGTGCTTCGGATCAGAGTAGCCGCTTCCCGCACGCTGCTCATTAGTCATTGTTGTCAGTCTTGGTACTTCCAATGTGTTGCTCGCTGCTGTGAACTGCCGAGCAAACGGAAAGGGAGTTCGACTGGGCCCGAATTGTGCTACTATAGCGCAATAGTGAAAATCACAAAAAAGAGTGCACTTACACGCAGGATCGAACTCGAAACCTCGAGCTGATGGGCGCTAGTTCATAATGTGCAACCTGAAACATAAAGAGCTAATTGCAGCTTTGAAATTCTGAACAATTTTTGTTTGGTAAATGCGTACAATTTAAAAATTCTTTTTTTGAAAAGCACAAACATTTTTTAAATGTGATCTATTTTGGGGGTCCCTATTTTTTGGAACAAAAATATTTTCAAAATTTTAATTTTTTCTTGAATTTATGAACATTTTTCATGGAAGCGAACACTTTTTAAATTGTACGGCATTCTTGAGTTTATTTTTTTATTTTTTTGAAAATATAGGAAATAGGAACATTTTATAATTCTTTGAAATTTATGAAAAAATTGAACATTTTTAAACATTCAGAAGATTTTCCGAATATGTGAACATTTTCTAAAAAGGGAAAAATTGGAAAATAAAAAAGGAAGAAGGAAAATAAAAGAAACAGAAAAAACTGAAATGGGTCGGCGCGGTTGATGAGTGATATTTTTGGGCTCATCATACCGTTGTTTAAGCCTCATAATCCCAAAATGTCTGAGAAAATCACTTCAATATTGCCATTAATAACTAGTGAATGTGAGACATCACGGAATACTTTGTTTAATGTTTTTCCGTGGGAAAAGGGCCTAAACTTCACACACAAGGAAACATGAAGTTTGGTGAAAGAGAGAAGGCAATTGGATGTACACACAAGTCAACAGAGCGCAAGGAAAAAGTCAAAGAATTTCTGAATTTTAAAAAATCAAACAATTTGGAAATTTCTGAACATTTTTTTGGAGATCTCTGAATTTATAAAAAATAGAAACAATAAACAGAAGAAAGGAAAAAGTCAAAGAAAACAGAAGAAATACAACTAATTATGTTGTACCACAGGAAAGGTAAAGATCACAATCTTTGCATATAATAAATAATAAACATGATGGGTTGCTGGCTTGCTGCAAAGAATACATGGATAGGTTTCTTATTTTTGTTGTGCACCTCTAAAGTGCTAGGCTTGCATTGTTGGCCTATACTACCATGTTTATATAGGAAGGTGACTGATACTGATAGCACACTGATATGATCATTTTTAGAATCGTGACATAAATGTACCATAACTCTTGGATGCAACATTCTGCACTTTTTTTTTACATTTTAGAAATTTATCTGGTCGCATTATGTTTATGTTTTTCAGTGCCAATGACCCTAGGCAGGATTCATTCACTTTCAACATTGGTGAGGGTTCATTGATCGAAGGTAATATTATATCATAGAGATATTCAGTTTATGCTAGGTCATTGGACCTATTCGTTATAGGTTCATGTGTTTAGTTTGGATGGTTGTTGATGAGTCGAAAACAACAAGCTCAATACGCTTGGTAATGCTTTGTGTTGTGCACTTTAGACCCTAGAGTATCTAATGAAATTCATGATATAGCTGCAAACATGCATTATTTGCAGTAGCAATCTAACAGTGCATTTTTATCTTTATTTGTTTTTGTTGATATTCTACTCAATCAATTCCCGAGGTTAAGCACTAAATTGTCGCTGAAGACACCCACAAATATGGTGTGGAGAGGTGGTACATTTTTGTGTGGTGATGCAGAGGTGGTACATGACGACATGGGGTAACAATATATGATAATTTATATATATATTTAGAATAGGAGGTTAAACTCCTAGCCTCTGCATCAATCAATGCATGCAGCCATCTTTATTAATTATTCCACAAAGGTCTGACAAGAACATATATCAATCCACGCAAAGTCATCACTCACACCTACAAACTCGATAATATGGAGTGCTCACACTTTCCATATCTAAAACCAGTGTCATCGTTGATCCATCCACATAACGTATCGGGACCAACAGCCGGTGCAGCCTACCTAAAGCGCACACCATATGCACACATTTTAGAAGCCGTCATCATTATCGGACCACTGACCCATCTTTAGGAGAGAGATTCGCATCATCCTTGTCAGTCCAGACATCCTTCGACGCCACCACGGCGCCCAATGACTCCACCGCCCCGCGCTCAGTCGTCTAGATGAGAAGACTCTAAAAGATCTGTCGTGCGTATCACATGCAAACCAGGCATGACTCAGCGTAGCACCTGTCAGCCAGGCATGACTTCGCATCTTTACCGAAGCTCCGTGCAAGACGAAGCCGCTCCACCTCTTGCCTCTGTCTTTCAGCTTTGCTCCACAAACGATGCCCCCAAGAGAGAAATGGCACCATAGTACCGCCATCATCCGATCTGAAAGACCAGATCCTAGGGTTTCCCCCGAAGCAGCACGATTGGGTCGACAACAGTTATACGACGACGCCTTCATCAAGGTAACGGCGGAAAATGCTGCCATCGCCCGCCAACGGCCCGGTTTTCACCGGCAGCTATGTCTCCCCGACTCGTAGCTAGAACTAGATGACGAATCTCGAGATCCGACCACCCAGCCGCAGGTCGACCACCTCTGACGGAAGAGATGACCACCACCGTCGGCTGCACCGGTCAGAACAATTCTGACCGGAGTTGCCGCCGATGGGACCACCAGGCCCTCCACACCGCCACCGCCGATCCAAAGGCAGATGGTGAGCCGTCGCCGTCGTCGTCGCCCGAGCAGGGCTGGCCATCGCCTCTGACGCCACCGCGATGCAGCCCTCACCTTCGTGCCGATCGGATCGGGCGCACCTTCACGCGATTCGGGGCCCCGCACAACCCCAGAGACCCGGGTGAGAGGCGATGTCCTCTGCCACCGCCGTCTGCCCCCGGGCTTAGGCCGGCGGCGTCCCCCGACGACGACGGAGGAAGAGGAGGAGGGAGTGCGTGCCGGCGGCGGCTAGGTTTTTGGGTGCCGCCTCAGTCGCCCCAGCGGGAGGGCGACACGGGGGATGCTATATTAAAAAGGTCAATGATTACACTGCGAATAAACAATAGACCTCGTCTCTCCCTTCTTCCTCAAATTGCATCTAGATTTTCTAAATTGTTTGTAGTTTTGACTTCCACCTGCCCATGAAGGATGCTTAAATGGCCGAATGGCCTGATCTTGCCAAAGTGTCCCCTGGGTATTACCACCCGAAGGTGCTCTTTTGAGATAATGGCACCTACAGGTGTTTATGTGGGATGCATTCATATTATGAATTGGAAGAACATCAATCAGCAAGGATTCATAGATCAGTTTGTCGAAGAACAAACTCTGGTATTATTTCAGACAAGCATTTACTTTTCCTTTGCCTTTGAGATTCTGTTGTGGAATTTCTGGGCTCTAAATAGTGCTTACTCTTCCCAAAGGTATGGATAGGCTGGTTAGGACTTGGAATTACAGTGGAGGTTCCCTTTTGCACGATATAAATGCATGAATATGCTCTTTCTGGAAATCCAACAAAACATTTCTTGATTAATTCCAGAGTTAACCATATAGCTCACTTGGGTTGAAAGCTCATTCAATCACGAACCTATATAAATGCACGAATATTTTCTTTTCAAAAGTTCAGCACATCTTTTCTTGAATTATTGTTGTTTGTTTAAACTCAAAAGTCACACAATATAGTTTACTTGGGATGACAGCTCATTCATTTACAAGACAAGCATTGATTGAAGACATAAAAAAAAGGAGAAGAAGGAATGCTTGCTTTGTTTTATGAATGACACTCTTCCTGCCAGTGGCGAGTCCAGTAGGGGGGCTTCAACAGGCTCTAGCCTACCCTCCAAAAATACAATTTTTTAGTACTACTACACTTGGTCAAACTCAGCAACCCAATCTCTTAGTCTCAGGCTCTCAGCAACCCAGTACACAGGCAAGTACCGCAAAACACATTGAGTAGGCACACATCACTACTAGGAAAAAACTTATAGGCAGACGCTTACCAGTAGCGAGGGTTTATAACCCTTGCTACTGCTACGTACTAGTAGCGCAGGTTTTTACCCCTCGCTACTACTAAGTTGATAGTAGTAGCGCGGGTTTGTAACCCTCGCTACTACTAAGTGGTCTCTGTCGTGCGCCCCCGGAACATGTCATAGTAGTAGCGAGGGGTATAAACCCGCGCTACTACTAAGTGGTCTCTACCGTGCCTACCCAGGACATGCCATAGTAGTAGCGAGGGGTATAAACCTGCGCTACTACTATCGACCCACCAAGACATATGTACACATAGCGTGCCGAGGCCCAAATCCAAACCCACACTCTTCTGATTCCCCTTCTCCTCCCACTCGCCATTCCCTTCCTCACCCACCGCCACTGCCGGCCTCGCACCTCGGCGGCACTCACAAATCCGGCGGCCTCCTCTCCCCCTCTCCCTCCATCCCCCATCCTCGACGGCACTGCAGACCCCTCCCCTCCCCCTCCATGCTCCTTCTTCTCCGCTGGTGGAAGGAGACGGAAACCAGCGGAGCATCATCCATGGCGGTGGCCAGATCCGCCATGGACGTAGCCACTTGCACCTCCTCGCCGGTTCAAGGGTCCCATGACAAGCAGCAGCAGGTCACCGAGTTTCATCTAGGGTTTCGGGCGTCGGCTTCAACTCCAGCGGCCACCGATGAGTTCCTCCTCCTACTTCTCTCTACCTCTCTATTCCTCTTTCTAATAATTTTCTCTTCTCTTGTAGCAGCAGTAGACGAGAGGTGCGGGCACAAGTTGGGTGGGGAAGCACCATCACCACGGACAACTTCATCCCCTCCAGGACCAGTAGCAGCCATGGATGGAATTTTTTATTCTCAATTAGTTAGTAGTAGCGCGGGGCCTTGACACATGCTACAACTAAGTAGTAGTAGTGCGGGTGGCAACCGCGCTACTACTACTAGAAGTAGCAGTAGCGCGGGTACCACCCGCGCTACTGCTAAAAGTTAGCTGTAGCGCCCTAGCAGTAGCGCAGGCCCCCACGCTACTGCTAGGCAATTACCCGCGCTACTACTAGGGTTTTCCCTAGTAGTGCATGAGTGCGAGATGGCGCACGATCACACTCACCTAGCGATGCCCGACGGCTGGCCAGTTGAGCAGAGAGCCGGCAATACCAAATTTCAGAACAATTAAGTAAATACTATGTACATGTTTTCAGTAGCAATCTGATTTTTAGCTCATTTGAAGAAAAGGTATTCAGAGATAGTGGCTGTATTTTGCTAAACAATTTCAAAATTTAGTTGAAATTTGATATTTTAAAAAAACATCCAGCAAATACTGCATGTTTCCAATAGTAATCTAGGAAATTTTGAGCTTGTTTGAAACAGGGGAATGGGAGATAACGACTATTTGGCTAGATAGATTTAAATTTTTGTTCAATTTTTGATATTTTTAAAAAAATGCCAATAAACAATACATATTTTCAGTAGTATTCTGGCAAAATCTTAGCTTATTCAACAAAGGATTAGGAGATAATGCCTTTTCTCTTCAAAATGACCGTTTAGTTTTCTTGCGGTTAACTTTGAGCCCACTCTTCAGTTTCTTCCTGGATTTGCCACTGCTTCCTACTGCTGTTATATTGACGTGCCATATATTTTTAACCATCAACATGCAACTATCGCTTGTCTATCTTCTCGTTAAACTAAGTCTATTGTCATACAGACACGTTAAAGGCGTCACAAGGTGGCATCCCAGCCAGTAGTGAGGATATCAATATGCATACACTCAATTCACTAAAAGGAGATGCCCTCATAGCTGCGAGTTAATGGAAAAGGTAAATGCATGTGAGGCTTTAGTCATGTGTTATACTGGTGGTATCGAGCAGCTGGTCGAGCATAAGAGGCCAATCAGGATGGCTCGGCTTCATGTACCCTGTGGTGGAATTCCGTTTGTAGTCATGAATCGGTAGCATTCCATTGGCTTGGAGCGCCTCTTCGTTGGCCAGCAGATACGCGACAAGCTGGACTCTGAAGCTGTAGCACTAGTAGAAAAAGGATCAAACGTGAAGCACATTAGTGCCGGTTTGAATTTGAGCCGGCACTACATTAGTGTCGGTTCCAACGGCTAGCCGGGCCGCTCTCATTAGTACCGATTTGTGGCGAACCTTTAGCACCGGTTCGTGCCACGAACCGGTACTAAAGTGAGTGGTGGCAGGATGTTGTCAGTTCGGGGCCCCTCCAGCACCTTTAGTACCGGGTCGTATCACGAACCGGCACTAAAGGTCGTCCTACATAGACCCTTCGTCCACCCGAGCTTGCTCTATTCTTCCCCTTCCCCCTCTCCTCTCTGTTCTTTTCCCTCTTCCTCTCAAGCTCATCACACATTTTGCCCAAAATTTGTCAAGATTTGAAGGCCCCCATCCATTCAAATGATCACAAAGGTTAGCAACTTTTTCCTTTCATCTCTCATTGCTAGATTAGCTTGTGCAATGCTTTATATAGTGATTGATTTTTGAGTTTAGTAATTTAGGAGGAATTATATATATGTGCTAGTATTTGATTTATATGCAATTTGAGGTCAAAAATAACACTTAGTTTGCATATGTAGGTGTGGTTTACTTAGTACCTTCTAAATCTCCGTCGTAACCACCGTCGGTCGCTCGCAACGTCCTGTCGCCGGCACCACCTTGTGGTGAGCCTCTTGTTCATGAAGTTTTATATAAAAAATTGATGTTTGTGTGATTTGGATATATAGTTACTCGTACAATTATCTTACCCATACGTTGTTTGTTATACATAGTGCCATGGTTTTGATATCCGTCCCCATCGGCCCTCGTCCGGGTTATGATTCGGATGTGGTATATTCTCTTTTAAAACTATTCATTACATTTTGTGTTTATGACAAATTATGCCCATCAAGTTGACATATATATTTGTATGTAGGAGGTAGTTGAACCGGAAATTCCAACCGACCCTATTGTCGAGAGGTTAAATTTAGTTGAAAGAGAAAACGAGGATTTGAAGGAAAAATTGAAAAGAATTGAGGGGGAGATGGAATTGGAGTTGCATGTTGCCGATGTCGTCGATGATCACAAGATTAAGATGGAGAAAATGCGCTTGAAGATTAGAAAGATTAGAAAATATGCCATTCATAGTGAGGCTTGGTATCATTATGCTGTTGGATCAATTGTTACCTTAGTTGCGATCTTGACCGCATTTGTTGTTGCATTTAAACTCTTTAGCTAGAGAGTTATTTGTTTGTTGCATTTAAGTGTTGTATGATCTTTATGTATGAACTTTATGTATTGTATTAATTTGATGTTTTCGGTGCTGTGTATTGAAGATGAGCTGGCAATGGATGTACGATGACCGATGCTCTCCCGAGTTCATTAATGGCGTGCGTACTTTTCTGCTTGCGGCTGAGGCAAACAAGCGAGCGGATGGTTTTATGCCTTGTCCATGTGCTGGCTGTAAGAATGGTCACAATTACTCTACGTCAAGAACCATTCACGTCCACCTGTTTGAGTCCAGTTTCATGCCCCACTATAATGTTTGGACCAAGCATGGAGAAAGAGGGGTTATGATGGAAGACCATGAAGAAGAAGAGGACGACGACAACTATCCTGGCCATGGGTTCTCTGAATACGATGATACAACAATGAGGGAAGAAGCTGAGCCAGTAATGCGGGAAGAAGCTGAGCCGACAATGCGGGAAGAAGCTGAAGAAGAGGCATCGGATGAGCCCGTTGATGATCTAGGTCGGGCCATTGCTGATGCAAAGAAAAACTGCACAAGTGATTTGGAGAAAAAGAAGTTACAACGCATGTTAGAGGATCACACAAAATTGTTGTACCCGAATTGCGTAGGTGACAAGAAAAAGCTGGGCACCACACTGGAATTGTTGCAATGGAAGGCAGAGAATGGTGTATCTGACAAGGGATTTGGAAAGTTGCTGGTAATGATAAAGGATATGCTTCCAAAGGACAACGAATTGCCCGAGAGTACGTACGAAGCAAAGAAGGTTGTCTGCCCTCTAGGGTTAGAGGTGCAGAAGATACATGCATGCCCTAATGATTGCATCCTCTACCGCGGTGAGTACGAGGA
This sequence comes from Triticum aestivum, assembly GCF_018294505.1. NCBI lineage: Eukaryota > Viridiplantae > Streptophyta > Magnoliopsida > Poales > Poaceae > Triticum > Triticum aestivum. Next base: position 47,744,275 of record NC_057806.1, on the reverse strand, counting down.
TTTGAACGCTTGTCCGGTATGTGGTGCATTGCGCTATAAGATCAGCCGCGATGACCCTGGTGATGTCGAGGGCGAGCGCCCTAGGAAGAAGATTTCTGCCAAGGTGATGTGGTATGCTCCTATAATACCACGGTTGAAACGTTTGTTCCAAAACAAAGAGCATGCCAAGGCAATGCGATGGAACAGATAAGACCGTAAGAAAGACAGAAAGTTGAGAGTACCCGCTGACGGGTCGCAGTGGAGAAAAATTGAAAAAAAGTACGGGAAGGAGTTTGCAGATGACGCAAGGAGCGTATGGTTTGGTCTAAGCGCAGATGGCATTAATCCTTTTGGGGAGCAGAGCAGCAACCATAGCACCTGGCCTGTGACTCTATGTTTGTATAACCTTCCTCCTTGGTTGTGCATGAAGCGGAAGTTCATTATGATGCCAGTGCTCATCCAAGGCCCTAAGCAACCCGGCAACGACATTGATGTGTACCTAAGGCCATTAGTTGAAGAACTCTTACAACTGTGGAATGGAACAGGTGTACGTGCGTGGGATGAGCACATGGGGGAAGAATTTGACCTAAAGGTGTTGCTGTTCGTGACCATCAATGATTGGCCTGCTCTTAGTAACCTTTCAAGACAGACAAACAAGGGATACCGCGCATGCACGCACTGTTTGGACGATACCGACAGTATATATTTGGCTAATTGTAAGAAGAATGTGTACCTGGGACATCGTCGATTTCTTCTGAGCAGGCATCCCGTAAGAAAGAAAGGCAAGCATTTCAAAGGTGAGGCAGATCACCGGACGAAGCCTCGCCATCGTACTGGTGCTGATGTACATGATATGGTCAAGGATTTGAAGGTGGTCTTTGGAAAGGGTCCTGGTGGACAACCTGTTCTGAATGACGCTGACGGACGCACACCCATGTGGAAGAAGAAATCTATATTTTGGGACCTGCCCTATTGGAAAGACCTAGAGGTCCGCTCCGCAATCGACGTGATGCACGTGACGAAGAATCTTTGTGTGACCCTGCTTGGCTTCTTGGGCGTGTATGGGAAGACAAAAGATACACCTGAGGCACGGGAGGACCAGCAACGTATGCACGGAAAAGACGACATACATCAGGGTCATGCAAGCTACGCTCTTACCAAAGAAGAGAAGGAAATCTTCTTTGAATGCCTGCTCAGTATTAAGGTACCGTCTGGCTTCTCATCGAATATAAAGGGAATAATAAACATGGCAGAGAAAAAGTTTCAGACCTAAAGTCTCATGACTGCCACATGATTATGACGCAACTGCTTCCGGTTGCATTGAGGGGGCTTCTACCGGAAAACGTTCGATTAGCCATTGTGAAGCTATGTGCATTTCTCAATGCAATCTCTCAGAAGGTAATTGATCCAGAAATCATACCAAGGTTAGAGAATGATTTGGTGCAATGTCTTGTCAGTTTCGAGTTGGTGTTCCCACCATCCTTCTTCAACATCATGATGCACGTCCTAGTTCACCGATGCGAAGAGATTAACGTTTTGGGTCCTGTATTTCTACACAATATATTCCCCTTTGAGAGGTTCATGGGAGTCTTAAAGAAATATGTTTATAACCGTGCTAGGCCAGAAGGAAGCATCTCCAAGGGCCATGAAAATGAGGAGGTCATTGAGTTTTGTATTGACTTTATTCCTGACCTTAAGCCGATTGGTGTTTCTGAATCGCGGCATAAGGGCAGACTGGATGGAAAAGACACGCTAGGAGGGGAACAAATAATATGTATGGATGGACATTCTCTCACTGAAGCACACTACACAGTTCTACAGAATTCCGCCTTGGTGGCTCCGTATATGGATGAACACAAGAATTTGCTACGCTCCAAACACCCGGAGCGGTCTGATGACTGGATTACACGTGAACAAACCAGGAGTTTCGCCAGCTGGTTGCAGACACGTACCATGTATGACACCTCTATTGAAGATGACCTGTACTTGCTGTCCCAGTTACCATCTTCGAATATAATGACCTTCAAAGGGTACGAGATAAATGGTAATACATTTTACACGATCGCCCAAGATAAGAAGAGCACCAACCAAAACAGTGGTGTCCGCTTTGATGCAGAAACCAAGACGATAAAGGAAACATATTTTGGTTATATACAGGACATATGGGAACTTGACTATCGATGTGGTTTGAAGGTCCCTTTATTTCGGTGCAAATGGGTCAATATGACACGAGGCGGGGTAACGAAAGACCCGCAGTACGGAATAACAACAGTGGATCTCAACAATCTTGCGTATGCAGACGAACCATTCGTCCTAGCCAATGATGTGGCATAAGTTTTCTATGTGAAGGACATGTCTACCAAGCCAAGAAAAAGAAAAGATAAGGAAGTGAATGCATCGTACGATGAGCCAAAGCGGCACATAGTTTTTTCTGGGAAGTGAAACATTGTGGGAGTGGATGACAAGACAGACATGTCAGAAGATTATGAAAAGTTTGATGAAATTGCTCCATTCACAGTGAATATTGACCCGAGTATCCCGTTAAATGATGAAGATTTTCCATGGTTACGGCGCAAAGGGACACACGCGAAGAAAAAGTTTCACACTCAAAGATCTGGGATGTGATCGGCTTCACTATCATCACTTTCTTCTATGTTTCACACCCAGGAGGGAATCTCTGTAATAGTTAGGGTAGTTATGTGTTTTGGCATTTGAAACGCGAAGAAATTTTATGTGCAAACAAATTCTTTCATGCCTTTACTGATTTTTAAAGTTAAGTTATTCACAAACTAGTGATTCACACTAATTTCAAATAATTCAAATTTAAACTATTCAAATTTGAAAACTACGGGCACTAACAGAAAGTTTGTAATTTTTTGTACCTAAAGCAAAAATATTCACAAAGAAACTCTAAATACACGAAAAAAACAACTCAAAAATAAATAAAGCAAAAAAATAAAAAAAGCCCGCCTACTGGGCCAGAGCGGCCTGCATACGACTAGAAACCCAACCTGTTGTTGGGCCAGGATGCAGGCCCGCAAAGGCCCAGTAGGCCCACAGGGCAGCACAGAACATGTAGGCCCAGTAGGCCTGCTTTGAAGAGGAGCTCGAGAGAGCTACCGCACGGGGGGTTATAAACCAGTGCGGACGCCCCTTGGCTAGCGAGGTGGGACTAAACTTGCCGCACCGCACCTGCGCTAGTGCACCCCCTTTAGTACCGGGTGGTGGCACCAACCGGTACTAAAGGGGGTGCGCTTCCCGCCGCTTGGCCTGGCCAAAACAGGCCTTTAGTACCGGTTGGTGGCTCCAACCGGTACTAAAGGTCCATCTTATATAACTAAACACTTCAAAAATTTCAGTTTCTCATCTGCTTCTTCTCCTCTGCCTCGTCGTCCGCCGCCCCCGTCTCCATATCCCTCGTCGTCGCCCCCGTC